>NW_027098157.1:0-40000 GCF_019320115.1 Miscanthus floridulus
TCTTCAACCAGAATTCGCATTTGCTAAACTTAGCATACAGTTGATGATCTATAAGTCTGGTCAAGACAATTTTTAGATGCTCTTCATGATCCTTTTTGTTCTTGGAGTACACCAGAATGTCATCGATGAACACGACCATGAACTTATCCAATTCTGGCATAAAAACTGTATTCATCAAAAACATAAAGTATGCAGGAGCATTTATCAAGCCAAAGGACATGACAAGATACTCATACAACCCGTATCTGGTGGAAAAAGCAGTTTTCGGTATATCTTGTGGCCTAATCTTGATCTGATGATAACCGGATCTCAAATCTATTTTTGAGAACACCTTAACCTTGGCTAACTGGTCAAACAGAACATCAATATGAGGCAAGGGATACTTATTCTTGATGGTTACAGCATTAAGTGGCCTGTAATCTACGCACATTCTCAATGTGCCCTCTTTTTTCTTCTTCACAAACAAGGCGGGACATCCCCATTTAGACTTGCTTGGTCGGATAAACCCCTTTTTTGATAACTCTTCTAGTTGCTTCTTCAGCTCAACTAATTCATCTAGAGGCATCCGGTAGGGTCGCCTTGAAATTGGAGCTATTCCAAGGATTAACTCAATTCCAAACTCAATATCCCTATCTGGCGGAAGACCATGTAGCTTATCGGGGAATACATCCGGAAACTCACACATTACCGGAATCTGCTGAATAGGAATAACTTCAGTAGCACATGTAACACTTACAAGGTCTGTTCTCTAAGGCAATGGTACTTGGAAAGTACCCTCACCCAGGGGATCCTTAAGGGTAAGTACTTGACTTCTAGTATCTATGACTGCTCCCCAATCCTTCATCCAATTCATCCCTATAATGACATCCAAAACTAGTCCAGGCATAACTATCAAGTTCACTCGGAACTTCCTGCTACCTAATTCAAGGGTTGCCCCTCGAAACATCAGCCCCTGCTAAACTTATACGGTAACCATAACCCAATTCTGTGCATAGTTGTTCATGTTTCTATGCAAATGCTTGACTCATAAAAGAATGCGATGATCCAGAATCAAATAGAACAACTACAGGGTTTTCGTTGACAGAAAACTTACCAGCGGTTATGGGCTCTCCCTCAGGAATTTCATCCACAGTCGTACTATGCACCCTAGCATTATAAGTCTGCTGCTTCTTCTTGGGCGAATAAGGACAAAACTTCAAGAAGTGGCCAAGTTGATCACAGTTATAGCAGGGTCCCCTCACTGTCCCAGCAGATCCCATAGCTCCCTTGGAACTACCTTGTATCGCGGTTGCGGCTGCCTTGTTAGACTATACTACCATCTTGTAAGGCTTCTGGGGTCCACAGAAATTCTGACTTCTCTGCTAAGGTGGCCTGAACCTAGCGCCAGGTGCAGATGAACGATAGGGAGGATGACCTCCCGTAGGTGCTCTTGCTTGGGACGGACCACCCTCTAGGGCTCTCTTGCGAGTCTTGGCTGCGGTGCTGGCGTTGTTGTTCTTTTCCTGCTTCAGACAGTCGCTGATGAAGTCATTGAATCTGACGCGGTTGTTGGTACCCACATGCTTTATCATTTTTGGATTGAGTCCCCTCTTGAAACTGGCTATTCTCTTAGCATCAGTGTCAACCATGTCAGGAGCATAATGACACAAGTTGTTGAAGGCATGCAAATATTGCGTCATGGTCTTGGTGCCCTGATTCAACGCTAAGAACTCTCCCAACTTCATCTCGGTCAGCCCGGATGGAATATAAACTCCACGGAAGGCCTTAGCGAACTCTCTCCACGAAATCTAAGCATTTGGAGGGAAGGTGGTGCGATGGTGCTTCCACCACATTCCCGCTGGTCCTTGCAACTGATGTGCAGCATACTCCATTTTCAATACCTCAGTCATCCTCAACACACGGAATTTATCTTCCATAGTGTTGATCCATTCCTCAGCATCGAGTGGCTCTGTTGCTTCCTTAAATACTGGCCGTCTAGTGTCCATAAAATCTTTGAAGCTGCTATATTGGTTCACCCCAAGGCCACCACCCTGATTGTTACCGCGTTGAACGTTGTTGGCGATGGTACGCAGAAAATCCTCCATGTTCTTCTGGGATTGTTCCGCGTTGCGCTGACTCCCGAGCAACTATGCGAGGAACATCTCTGGGGTAAATGGGGGAGAAGGTGGCAAATGCGGTTCATGGAGAGGCTCATTGTTGTTGTCGTGGTTTCCACCACCACCACCGGTCCCCGCACCATTAGCACCGGTCTCAGCGGCCTCATACGTGGTACGATGAGTGTTTGTCATCTGCATATTTCAGCAACAAGTAATGATTGAGTGAAGCTGTAATAATTGCGAGTGAAGGAAAAATTATGTCATACTAAATTTACTGGAGAGAATAAATTCATACAATAAAACAGAGACATAACAATCGCATCCCAATTAAAACAACATCACTTAATCAAATTACTTCAACAGCAAACATCACGTCCATACAACCAAATTGCCAGCATACATACACTGGACTTTTATGTGTTCAGATATCGCATTCTTAATCAAGTTCCAACCACATGCCAAGTCTCATAAGTTCGAAGCAAAACACATTAGGTTACATGCCAACAAAAGAAAGGTCATCGCGATAGGACCTAGATACTAGCGCAAGGTAACTAGCCTACTCCTCGGGGCCATCGTCGGGATCGGAGACGTCACCATCGCCCCTAGGTGAAACTACAGGCTTGTCCTCGTTGTTGTCGTCGATGTCCATGCCAGTGGCGTCTGGTGGAGCATATGGGCCAACCCCATTGTAGAGCGCGTGAAACTCCTCGTGTAGGTTGCCGTTGTACTCCTCTAGCTCATCGACCCTCTGCAGCAGAAGGTCCCTCTCGTCTCAGGCTTCATTCCTTTCCTGAACCAATTGTCCAATCATGCGGTCTGCATTATTGTTGGCTTGAGTCAATGTATGCACCCGCTGCATAGCTCTATCACCTCTCTCAACCGCCTGGTCTCGCTGTAAGTTCATATCAGCCAACTGCTCCTGCAAACTAGCTATAGCACATGCCTGTCTCTTCTTCTGCTTTCTCCCCTTGAGCTTATCCTGACCACACAAGCCAGTCAAAGTCCAGTATGTACTCTCAAGACCCTCATACGCTCTGATGGCGGTGAACATCACACTTATAGCCTGATTATCGCTAGCCTGTCCCTCAGCTGGACCTCTGACCAACGCACTTCCCTAAGGCTAAACCCAAATAGCATCACGAAGATCATCCCTAGGAAAAGTGCCAGCTAGAGCTGCTGCAAGCTCACTGGGAAATCTGCTCATGATATCCCTGATGACACGGAAAGCTGCTCCCTCTGCACCCTCAGTAGGGGTGCAACCCTCAAACTCCAAGTGCCAACCATCCCAATCTAGAGCATCACCGAGAGCAGAAACCGTGATCTCTACCACTGCAAGTCCATCCTCTGCTAACTGGCTCTCATTTCAAGAGTACACCGGCTCTTGACCCTCTAGGTACCCCACATCATGGAGCACTCTCCAAAGCAAGGTCGACATGCCAAACTCGCTCAAGAAGGTGTCCGTGGTGTGGTGCTCCCTTAGGGCCAACGGACGTTGAGGTGCTCTTCCTCCGGTGGACTTACAGGCGGTCTGCTTCGTGTGGGCCATCTGTAGCAAAAGTTCTTTTATTACCCCGTAGAAACATATTTTAGGTGATACAACTTTTATCAAAATGAGATAATCAATTTATAAGGGGAGGAATGCATGACATGAATGAAATGCACAATTAATATGATGTATGTACGTGTTGTACGTTCTCACAAACTTATGAAATAAATAATTTCTAGCGACGAATTCGGTGGCATACAAACGATCTCTCAAATACGTAACTAATACGTTCTACACGATAGCGTTGTTATGTGCCTACAGAAGATTTATTTCAGCCCAATTCCTAATGAATGCATAAAAGCAGTAAAATTTTATCTACACGCTCTACACGAATCCCTAGATACATGTACAACGGTAGTAACTACCCGAACCATCGTCCTATTGACGACATCGCCTCAACAGACAGAATACCCACACATGAGATACCTTTGTAAAACATGCGTAGAACATATAATTACTCTAGCATCATATAAGCATTCACCCTAGATCGGTGGTGTATCCGATCATGCTCTCACAACTCACACTTACCGAGGCATAGATGCAAATGCTCTGATGCTAACTGTAACAGAACCGACCAATTATACGAAATTAAGTAAGAAAATCATCCGCCAGAGCAGACAATTTAGCAAACTTAAGCCCGTATAACCCGGTAGTCCGTGAAATCATGAAGGATTTCAAACCAACTTCCATTCTAGCCAAGATCGTAATAAGTTTAGCAGCCACCATCACATATTCCATAAAAGTTTACATCTCAGATACATCAGAGTTTAAACATAGTTATTACAAAATGAGTTCAAATACAGTGTCAGCTAATGATCATCTCCAACAAAAGCTTCAGACGAGACGTAAGGAATGACCATGCCCATGGTCCTAGGCATCAACCATCGCAGGATAAAGGTAGTTGATACATTAGCCGTAATACATCTGCCCATCTGCAACAAGTGGGAATAAAACCCTAAGTACGAGAAGGTACTCAGCTAGACTTACCCGACATAACCGAAAATAAGTGACACCAAGGATTATGAAAGCTTTATAGTAGGGTAGCTGACTCATTTACAAAGAAAGCATTTTTAGCATTCCAAAAACCTTTCTAAAAACATTATTGCCAAGTTAATTAATTATAACCTGTTGACTAGATTTGCACCTATACTAGAGCAAACATGTGATTAAGCCAATAATGATAACCAATGATCATTAACCACTTCCATATTGTCATATGCATTATAACTGTTCAAGTGTTCCATTAACATTACTATGATGAAGTAACTTAAGTTAAGTGCTCACTATCTAGGAGCGATGACGATTCGAATCGATTCCTAACCAGCTGGTGATTTATTTCTTACACAAACCTCACTCACCCACTAAAGTGAGATATTGATCACCGAGTCAACTATCCAGGAATCTTGAGTTTGCCAGGAACCACATGTACCCGGGGGCCGACCGACTGCACTTTGGTCTTATCATCTCGCCCCCGTGTCCTACCACACCTGCTCCGGCACAGTGCGCTACGGGCAATCTACTCGGCCTGAATAATCTCCTAGCTTCGCGGTCGGAAGGTACTTTATTCGGCCAGCTAAATGTAAGGCATGTGTTCAACATGACTCGAGGCCCAACAACGGTCGGTCCTTAATCGACACAGACGAAAAGCACTACAGTCCAAAACTCTGTAAGTCTCCGTCCGGTATCAACTTCATTTAACACTTAGTTATACCATGACTATATAGTTATCCAAACAGATCTAGGTAACCACCTATAGCTCGCAGGTGATAGGAAATCACCCGACTTCTACCGGTCTAAGCCAGCTAAGCATTGACTCGACTGCGGATACCAGGGTAACAAGGATATAGTATAACAAAGGTAGACAAGGTATAATGCAGCAACGGTTGCAAACAACTCCTGAATGTAATGCATCAATTAAAGTAAAGCATTGAATTAATAATTGTAAACTGGGAGAAAATGCTCTGGGGCTTGCCTCTCTCGAAGGAGCTCGGGCGGTGATCGGGGCACTCCGGAAGTGCCTCAACGTCTTCCTCGTCGGCTTCGGGCACTTCCTGTGGCTACACCTCGAGCTGCTCCTCAGGCTCCTCAGGTATGACAACTGGGTTCTCGGTTTGCGATCCTGTATGATGCAATGTGTGTAAGTGCTTATGCCATCGGTGCATTGGATGAGATGAATACAATGGATATGCTTGAATGCAAGGTAGTCAACATCATCCAAGAATATATACTACAAGCACATGTCATCTACTGCATTCTCTTCTACTACTAATATGCTAAGTCAACACATCTCATTAAATGCTTCAAAGATACACCAAAGCTTCACTAATTTCTTAATCACACATAAAGCAACACTTGATTAAACCCTAATTAATAATAGGTTTGAATAGTAACATCTATTTTTATTACTTAGAAAAATCTTAGAAAATTACCATAGCACAGTACTACCCTAAGTAGTCTACCATCAGATTTTCATAGTATTTGAATGAGTGGATTATCCTACACAAAAATAACAAGCTATGGCATGATTATGAACATGAAAATACTTTGTACTGTGAAAAGTGTCAAACAACAGAGGAAATATTTTTCCTATGTTCTACACAGCAAATAACCACTGTACAAAAATTATCACATGCATGTTTTATACAAATTTTTCTCTCTAGCAAAAATAACAAAAATCAGCCATTAAAGGCACTTGAACTACACCTCATACTTTTTCTATAGCACATGCATGACACATATTTTTCCTAGGAAGTATATTACATAAGAATATTAACAAACATGGAATCATATTTTTCTGAAGCCTATAGGTTTTTCTACATATTTTTCAAGTTATCAGCAATATCAAGGATTAAATAAAGCTCTACAGAAAAGTATCTCAAAAATGTCATGCAATATTTTTATCATGTAGATCTGGTGATAAGGAACCTAGCAAAATTTGTTTCAATAGATTTGGAGCAAATTTGAGTATACAAACATTTTCCAATTCATTTAAATAGAAATATGAAAAATCATTTCTGAAATCCTTTTAAACTTCATGCTCAAATCTGCTAGATCCACCCGGTTCTTCACCTAAAACCCGCTCCAGATAGACAGACAGGCGGGACCCAGCGGTTCAACCGGCCCCACTAGCTAGTCACCCGAAGGCAGGGGATGGCCTTGACCGGCCGGATCTCACCGGCGGTGAGGTTGCCGACGACGTGGTTGGCACCGTCGGACTCCACATAGCGACGCGCACCAATTGGTATAACTTGCAAGGCCAGAGGACCACCGGAGCAAGGTGGCCGGCGGTCATGGCGCGTGGCGGCGCTGCAGAGCGGCGGCACGGGCTCGTTCCGGCGCAAGGGTGGCCGGAGCGGTGTCATTGACTCGCAACCGAGCTCCGCCATTGCGAGGCGAGCACGGTGCGCGTGAAAACAGGAAGAGAGGGAGGCGGAGCAGGGCTAGCCACGGCGGCGTGAGCTGCGGTCGAGCTTCGATGAGCGACAGCGCGGAGGAAAAACGCGCGATTGGGCCTCACCTCTGGTCGAATCATGTGGCGAGCTGGTCGGCAGCGTGGTGCGTGAGGTGGCGGTGCTACAGGTGAGGTGGAGGGTTCAACGACAAGCCGTGGTGGCCGGGCGAGCTGGTCGGCAAGGCGCGGCACGCGGTGGCGATGGCGGGCACGCGTGCTGCTGTCGCTGCTGCTGAGTGAGTGAGTGAGTGAGGGAGTGGAGAGCGCAGCGCTGCTCGGCAGGTGTAGGCACACGCGTGGAGGGCGAGGCAGACCGGCTGCGACGCGCGGCGGGCGTCGCCGGCGCATGGCCGCCACGCGACGGTCGTGCTCTGGCGCTGGTCGGAACGACGAGCGGGAACGGGCGCGGCATAGCGCGGAGCAGGCCGGACGCGGCGCTGGGCTGGGCCAAGGCTAGCGCAGCGCGGGAGGCGGGCGCTGATGCAGGCCGGGCCGGCTTCGGCCGTGGGCTGAGAAGCGAGGCGACGGCCCGTGAAGGGAGAAAAGAAATTTTCAAATTATATTTTCAAGAAATTTTCAAATACCAGTTTTCAAATATCATTTTGAGCAAGAAAATGACATCTTTTGAAAATGTCCCAAAAATAAAAGTTGCTTAGAATTTAATCCTCTACATCTTTTCTTTTATGACCAAAGTCCAATTCTATCTAGATTTTGAATTATAAAATTAAAGTCAATTTTAACTTAAAACCCTAATTTTTGTAGAATTATTTTTAAAGCAAAATTTGGCAATAATTTGAGTACAAACTTTGCTCCAAAAATTGTGCTAAATAACTCTAGATGATTTACAATCATTGCCAAACAAGTTCTACTAACCTAGCAAGCATAATTAGGGCAAAAACAACCCTAAACAAGTGTATGCAACATTTACGTTTCACAAGCATGTTTCGTATGTTTCGAAGCAGGGTTTCAGTTATTATTTACATGATTAGGTATGTATGATTAGGATGCTTGATGATGCATAATATGCATGATTGCAGTGCCTAAATGCTGGCATAACACCGGGGTGTTACACAGATGTTTCAAAGGTATGTTGCAAGTATTTCATATGTATGTTGCAATGGTTGTATATGTATGTTGCAAGAGTGTTTTATGTGGATTTTGTATATGTTTCACACATATATTGTAAGTGTTTTATCTGGATGTTGCATATATTTGAAATGGTTTCTAGTTTATTTCAGGTGTTCTTGCAAGTGTTTTCGATACGTGTTTTAAATGTTTTATCTGTCTTCATACGTATGTCGCAAGTGTTGCATATAGATGTTTTAAAAGTAGATTGGGTGTTGCATCTCCCTCCTCGTCTTCTGTTGCCTCGTTTCGTTGTCTCCTCCTCACCTTTTGCTGCTTTGCATCCTTCTCAGACTACGGAGGGGGAGCGCCACGGGATGGCGGCGTGGACGCAAGCGCGCGCTCTCCCCTTCTCTGTTACGCGGGCAGGGCAGGGACACCGCTTCATTGTTCTGTAACTACGAGCAGCCTGAGATCGGACTCCATTGGCGGGCCGCGATGCCAGCCACGGTTGGTGGAATCGTTCAACAGTTGGCTGGTGGGAGCTGCGTACGGACACGTCATGACGCCGAACGTCCGGGTGCTAGCATCTCCATTTCACATACACCCACCCACCCTTTTACATGTATGTAAAGCAAAAATGGTAACAGATTAGTGATGTGTTGGTAGAGTAAATATCCACCCGTGACAAGATCCGTAATATTTTACCATAACCACCAGGTGTATTAATGGCACAAGTAATACATTATTATGACCATATCAACAAAGATAGAAAGTTTAAACAAACATTTATTTTGTATATTTATATTAAGGGAAAATCGGTTGTGGGACACTAGAGAAAAACGTAATTGGCCAGTGAACACCGTCAAAGTCAAAATTTGCTGGCAGACATTTACAAATTCGTGGTTCTTTGCCGGAAGACACCGCACCGATTATTATATTCATTTTTTAGTTTAGAGGAGAGAGAAGGTGGGGGGAAATATCTAAACTGCTCTTGTCTTCTTCAACCTCTGGTCGTTCACTGGCCGGTCAAGCAAGCCAGTAGGGGGCTGGTTGCCGGCGGTGACCTGGGCAGCGCCTCGTGCTAGCAAGGTCGGTCGTACGCCATGGCCGCGCCACCGGCAAGGTCGCGCCCGTGCGTCCGCGCGCCGCCTTGGCCTCCGCCGTTTGCCATGCTCGTGCCTCCGCCCGCGCGTTCGTGCGCCGCCCTGGCCTCCGCCGTCCGCCATGGCCATGCCTCCGCCCACGCGTCCGCACGCCACCTTGCCTCCGCCCGCGCGCCTCGCTCGCTGAAGCACTGCCCTAGCCAAGAACCGGCGAGCAGCCGTTGCGGGATGCTCCTGCCCGATGCGCCACCAAGGCCAGAGGAACTGGAGCGGCTGCTGGCGTGCTACCTGTGCAGGGGAGAGAAGAAAAGGGAGAGGGAAGAAGAAGAAGGCTGGGGCAAAAATTACATTTCGCCGCTCTTCTCCCTTCTCTAAAGTCAGAAATAAATATTTTAATAGGCGCAGTGTCCGCCAGCAAATTTTACAAAAAAATAGAGTGTCTTTTAGCAAATTTGATTATTTTCGGTGTCCGCCAGCTAAGAGAGGTTATTTTCGGTGTCCCGTGGCCAATTCATATCTACTCCGTCCCAAAAAAAAGGGTTATTCTCGCTTCCCAAAAAGTCAGCAATTTTTAACTTTGATCAAATATATTTAATAAAATATTAATATTCATGGTACATAATTAGTATCATTAGGTAAATCGTGGAATATGCTTTCATAATAAACTTATTTGGAGATATAAATATTGTACGTATTTTCTACAAACCTAGTTAAAGTTGAGAAAGTTTGACCAGCATGATTCCTATAGTGACTCTATTTTTTTTTGAGACGGAGGGAGTAGTCATTTAACACCTCGGTATCAAACGATTATATACAAGTTTTCTTGAAATGGACTACACATCTAACACCTATGTACCGTGTACCGAGAATAGTGTAGGGAGCTAGACGTACGTGGGGTGCTTGTTTACATAATGGACTTGTATTTCATGCCCTTGGAGATGATTTAGCACCCTCACCCAACCTGCATTCTTAGAGCGAGCACAATAAGGGGTTATAGATGAGCTGTGTCCTAAGGTGGAGATACCCATCATTACTGTATGCGACGAGCGATAAATCCAAGGGTGGAATCCTTCAAAACAAGATGAGCGAGAGTCGTCAGTGAATAGAACAGCCGGGTGAATGAGCCAAGTTACAGTACGGGGCGACCGGGCGAGTAAATGGAGAGCAATTAATTCTTCATCATCACCTGGAGGGCTGGACGGACGCGTTACAGAATTCGGCTGTTATTAGTTTGGGTGAAATTTGACAATTTGACTATTGTAGCACTTTCGTTTTTATTTGGCAATTAGTATTTAATTATGGACTAATTAGGCTCAAAACGTTCGTCTCGCGATTTCTAATCAAACTGTGCAATTGGTTTTTTTTATGTCTACATTTAATGCTCCATACATGTATCATAAGATTTGATACGATGACTACTGTAGCACTTTCTGGAAAAACTTTTTGAAACTAAACCTGGCCTCCCCTCGTTCTCTCCATTCCTCCTCGCTGTCAGCACTCAGCTGCAGACCACAGACGAGTAGCCATTCAACACAGCACAGGTGGTGGTGTAGAGCCTTTGCAGGGTCAGATACTCAGATGACAGAGGCAGCAAGTAAGCAACCAGCTACGGAGGAGTATTGTTTGCACGGATCAGTGAACAGTTCGATCGTGCTCTCCGGCCGGGACCGACCGGCGATTAAATTCGTCGTCACCGATCAAGCTTGTTCTATGCGTAGCAGCTTGCATTGTTGCCACTCTGACTGACTGATCACTGATGAACCCAATCCTCTTCATCCCGTGGAGTGGAAGGATTGTGCGGGAAAAATAAAAAATCGTTAGGATTGGATTCACGAACGACCTGCGACTGCGAGGCGCCTGAACTTGAGGCCCTGGCATGGACTAGCTATAGGGCGATTGATCGTGGGACGGTGTACGACCTGCGACTCCGGTTCGTTTGACTGGTTTGGCTTATAAGCCATGACTAAAAGTACCGTTAACTGGTTTGGTGTGAGAAAAAAAATACTGATAAGCTATGCTTATAAATCAAATACGATCGAGCGAACAGGCTGGATGGGTGTTGGCGGCGGCCACTCCCCCCCTGTCTGGCGCCTGCCGGGCCAGCCCAGCCCAACCTAACGCAGCAGCGCCCCGGCTGTCGTCGCTCGCCGGAGCCCCCTCCCCGGCACGGTGGGGCCGCAGGCGCCACTCCCCCGCTGCCCGTTGCGACGCGATGAGGCCCGGGTGGGGGGACAGGCGCGGCACAATAATGCACCAGATCCGTCGTGCCTGCCCTCTTACCGGCCCCGCGCCATCGTGATGGGTGGTGGTGGCGCCGCGCGCGCGCGCCGAGGACACCCCAAGCGAAAAGTACGGGCGGGGGCAGGCAGGGGTGGGTTCGTTCGTTACGGGAGGCCGGGAGGAGCATCGGACGGACACCGGAGGGCCCGCCCGGTTCGGCACTCGGCGGCAGGACGTGTGGAACGGGACGAGCCACCCAGCTGCCGATCGATCGGATCGGTTCTGCCCGTCAAAACCACCGCAATTACGCCGCGAAAAGGCCTGGGGAAAGGTCTCGGTCTCGTCCGATCTGATCTCCGTCTGGTAGTTATCCGGATGCCTGCCTGCCTGAGCCTGACCGACGACCTAGGAACCGAATGAAGCGAGCGTGCGCGCGCGTGGCCGGGTGGGTGGCTTTCACCTCCGACACCGCGCAACATGAAGGAAAGCGACGCCGTCCGTCCGGCCGGTTCGGCCTGCGCGTCGCGTGCGCAGCCGCTGCCGCTGCCGCTAATATCTAGCGGGCGGCCTAATAACGGGATGCCTGGCAAGGGGCACCCGGCACCGTGCCGTGCCGTCACCTTCGTGGGCCGTGGCTGTCGCGGCGCGGGGGCGCGGCGCCACTTGTACGGTACAGGGGTTCTCCCAGCGCCGCGGGCGGGCGCGCCGCTGCGCCACGGCAGGCAGTGCGCAGCCGGGCAGCCTGGTGGTGCTGGTGCCGTGGTGGATTCATTTCGTTTCATTTAACCTTTCTGCCCGCTGCTGCCAGGCGTGCAACTGGCGGGCGAGCAGAACAGAGCAGGCAGCAATGGCGGGGAGCGCGCGCAACCATGCCAGCTGACCGATGAATAGAGGGAGCAATCGGTATATATCAACAAGGTTTCAGCCTTTCAGGGGTCCAGCTAGGTGGGATTCTGAAGCTCTGAACTGGGTAATCAAGGCGAGGGCGCGACGACGACGACCCACATTTATGCCATATGCCGACTGCCGAGGAGGAGGGGAGGAAGGGCTCCATAGATGCCCTCCCGTTGCTTCTTTTGAAAAGTCAGGGGCTCGCTGGACGACGGGATGCTTTTGCTGCCTGCGAGCGCGCTTCAGTTATTGATGGCCGCGCAGCGAATTACTGGCCGGCCCATAACTCCTCCGGTTTGGCCGCTTTGACCTTGGCTCCGTTCGGCGGCAACCAAGACGAAAGAGCAGCCCCCGGCCGCGCGCGTCGCGTCGCGCCGCATGGCATGACGACCACGACCACGACCACGACCGCGCCGCATTCACAAGTTGGCGCCGACCACCAATCATTTCCTTCCAGATGACAATCAGAAGAGTTTACTGCTATGCATGAATGACTGAATGCTGTTTTTTTTAAAGTACTGAATGCTGAATTATACATACATACTCTACATTATTAGATCCAGCCTGGTCCAGCCTTGTGAGATTCTCCAAGATGAGAGAGAGATTTGATCACGTTCGCCTAGGGAACAGCAGTGCTGGCTGGCTCGCCGCCCTGCAGCAGCTGTACGCGCTCCATTTCATGGTGCTCAGGGCCAGCTCGAGCTCGAACGGATCAGAGGGGGCCACGGGATCAAGTGCTCGCCACCCTCCGTCCGTCCCCATCCCTGAAATGATCCGCGGCGGCTAACCAGGTAGGGGCAGCCGCCGCAAGCCCGGCCCGCAAGAAACGAGAGCCAAACAACGTGGGAGCTTTGCCACTTTTTCACCGCGGCGCGCATGGATCGGTCGCGCGCCAGCGCACTGTAGCCGCCTCGTCCTGCGCCGACCGGCGCCGCGGCGCGGACTGACAGGCTTGGCGGCTGCCTGAGTGCCTGTCTGGCTGGCTGGGAACGGCTGTCGTCCAGTCCAGGCATGCAGATCGGATCGAGCTTTGCTTTGCTCGTGTCCGGATTCAGATGTGAACAGAGCCAACAGTGGAAGTGGTTAGCGAGCGAGCGGCATCGTCGATCTGCTGGCCTGCGGCTGCTGCTGGTGGTGGTACGTTGGAACATCGAACATGCCGCATGGCGGGAAAGCAGGGGAGAAAAGTCGGCGGTCACACTTGCACTGCGTGCGCTGCTCTCTCTGGTACTGATAGTAGTGAGCTTTAAGGAAAAGAGCAGATGCAACAGTTCTGCACAGCTCCCAGCTGAGCGTTTGTCCCCGTTCGGCGCTTACCTTATAATTCACGCTATTCAGCTTATTTTTTCAAATGGAATAGTATTTTTCTCTCACAACAATTTAGCTAAAATAGTATTTTTCAGCCAATTCAGCTAAGTTTCGGCAAGCCGGACAGGGCCTTTATCAAGTTGAAGACGAGACTCTAGCTAGAGTGAATTATTTGTCTCGCCTATCTTCTGTCTGTTTTCCCCCCTCTGTTCCTTGCTGTTATTTTTTCTTCTGCAGTTTTTTTTTTTCACCTGCTCAAACTAGTTAGTGACCAGGCACTACGAACGAAGGACTTGGTGATAGTAGACCCTTTTTTTCTACAAAGCAATAAAATTTAGAGTCTCGGCCTATCAGTGGTTTCATATGGCATGATCTGAAAATCAGCATAAGGAATATGATCTACATATAAAAAAGGTAAAAAGGAACGGTCTAGATAAGGTATTTCAGATCGAATATTCTACTCTAAGTGTAGTTCTAAGGTTCAAGATTTATTTCACGGTTAGTGCAATTCTGGCTCTTGGCCCACCTATAACTAGTAGGTTTAGCTATTTCCAGTTTTCAAAGTACAGTTATTATACGTCATGACACCTTTTGTACGAGCACATGCGCCATTTTTCCCCTAACACTAATTTATCCAAAAAAAAAATCCTAGAATTACATTTATTTTGCGACAGTGGAAGTATGTTTTCTTCTATGTTATATGCCCAGTAAATATTTTCTTGGTTGTTTTTCAAAATGGAAAATACTACACCCCACCTATCCACGTATAATGCAATCCTATTATCACCCCCATTGCGCGCACTTCCGTTTCCTCCTATTGTATATTGCCACCATTGCCCTTCCCCCTACTCCTGCACGTCTTTTTTCCATTCTCTCTATTCATTTTCTTCCACTTGATTGTTTTTACCATGTGGTGTTGTTTGAAAAGGAGCACGACGAGTAAAGCTCTAAACAAAAAAAAAAACACTATTTAGACGTCACTCAAGCATTATAGGTCTAATGGCCACTTGTCCATGGTTGTTGATCAAGATCCAACACTCTACGTACCAAACTTTGTTTCCTACCTCTAAAGGAAATTTTGCCCTCAAGAATATGTGCTCTCATGTGATCCGTCGTTGGATATGATTTGAGATTCATGAAGAGTATGACATCGATAGATATTCTCCGACATAGATCTAATTGTGTATCAAATGAATGCACATGCTCATAAAAGGCGTATTTTACTTTACCCTGGATTCCCTCCCTCTTGATTGAACTTGCCCCTACTATCCTTACTTCTTTTGCATTGTGCCTCCACTTGACCACTTATCGCTTGCCTAACACCAGCAAGCCATACTTAACGAAACCAAGTGATCTCTCTACTCCTAAAACAATATTTTTAATTAAAATAGATTAGTCCTCTTTCAGCGTAACAACAATAATCGACTATTCCATCATGTTGACAAGCGTGCAGCTGCCTCTTGGAGGATCACATTTTGTAGGATGGCATCAATTGAACCATTTATGAGGATAACATTTAATTATGTGAACCATTTTTATGGCATCAATTGGAGTACTAGTTAGTGCTCGTCTCTCCCCCCCCCCCCCCCCTCTGAATTATAACCTTCCAGGGCTATACTACTAGTTTTTTTTATTATTATTATTGTTTGCTATACGATAGAAACGGACACCGTCCTCAAAATTAAAAAAAAAAGAGTGCTGAAGTGAACCTAAGAGCTTCTTCAAAATAAAGGTTCAAAGAGGAACAAAGTGCAGATTTCCTACTAGGCCAGCTTGGATCGGAGAGAGTTATGCACATGTGCCTGACTAACAGAAATGGCAAGAAAGTTGAGGCGCGGAATATGTACGATCGATCTAGTGGATAATAACTACTCGCTGTCACTAGAAAAACAAAAACGCCATGCATGCAACGTCTGGGACTATTTCCAATAAGGCATCGTTCATTTGTTTGGGAATGATGCCCTGGAAGTAGCCCAGGGCAAAATTAACCAAGAACCAAAAACTAAACCAAAATAACCGGAACGAAAAAATTCGGTTCCTTATTCGGTTCCTGATATTGAGGAACCAAAATAACCGAAGCGGGTAACTGAATTAACCGAAAAACCGAATTACATGAATTATACTTCACTTACTTGTATTTTGTAAGATTATGTTTGGTTTATGTGGGGTGTTTTATATTTGACCTGCTATATATTTGTGTTACTATATTGCTATTGTTTTCTTATAAATTATTATTATTAAAAATTAATGTAGTGTTACATAAATTTGCCTTACAACACGTATATTTATTGTTGTCTGGAGGTCTTCTCAGAAAATTCAGTTAGTTCGGTTAGAACCGGAACCGAACCGAAATAACCGAAAATCGAAATTATCAGTTCCGAGAATTTTTAAGAACCGATCGGTTCCTATTTTCTAATAACCGAATTTATTTAAAAACCGAGGAACCGATCGAAACCGAATCGAGAACCGACCTGGAAGGATTCCACAAGGAATACTAGGCTTATTTACGTAGCCTTTGATGAGGTGGAATGAATCCTGGACAGGAATCCGCCAAAACGAACGAGCCCTAAATAAAATGCAAGACGATTGTTCATAAACAAGCAGGAAAATAAAAAGAAAAAAGTGGATTGGAGGCGTCACCATCCATGTATTAAACCTGCTGGCCATCGCCCTTTAATTGCTGTTTGTTAGTGTGAACAGATTTAGCTGCGTTGATGAGTCTGTTGCTTTCACATCTCGGCAAGCGTAGGCAGGTCCACAACCACCATCTAGGCGCGCCTTAGTTTCAGGAACCTATAACTACGTCCTCAACGCTCAACCGCTGATGCAACAGGCCGGAGACCTACAGTCCGCTAGTCCGCTGCACAAAAGCCATGATCCCAGCACGGTACACGTAGCCCCGCGCTGCTCCCATGGACTGAGCACATGCGTGCTGATGAAGTGATGAGTGATGATGCCCAGGGATTCAGTTAACCAGCGACCTCAACACTGCTCTAGTACGTCTCCACTGGTAGCTGCTGGTTAGCTGGTACGTGTATAATAGACTAACAGTGCATGGTGCCTGATCCCACAACTTGTATACTCCATGTCGCTCGCACGTCGCACGCACATAGGAGTACAACAACGGATCCAGCGTCCACGTAGTGTAACCAGGCACCATATATGTACATACATGAGAAATTGTCCTGGTCCCAAGTTCCTGCGGCGTCCCAAAGGGGTCCTCTGTCCCTGTCCGTCCCTCGTGCCAATGGACACGGTGGGTGACAGCAGCCCGCGGATCGATCGCAAAGGTGTGGAGATCGAGTTGTCTAGCTGATTGGCTTCTGCTGCTGCCTGCCCCATGGCAGTGTGCAGTGTGCAGTGTGCAGTGTGCAGTGTGCAGTGTGCAGTGTGCGTGCCATGTCAAAAGCTGAGGAGCGCCTGAAACTGCCCCGGTGCTTGCAGCGGCGGGGACTCGCTTGCCTGAAAAGGGATCCAAGCCCCAACCCGCACCGGGGTCATCTCCTCTCCCTCCCTGGTGGGTGTGGCCTGCCTGGTCCTGCCACGAACACAACACCACGCCGGGGCCTGGGCCTGGCCGACTACGACGTGAACACCAGCCGTCCCACGCCCACGACGACGGAGAACGTGACGGCGAAACATATCCATCTGTTCCCAAGTCCGAAGTCAAAGCGGTAGCTATCACCATTCATCGCTGCATCCTCGCGGAGTCGCGTTCACCACGTTTCAGGCTTCCAGCTGCATGCATCCATGGGTCAGCGGGCCGGGCAGCGCGCCGCGCACGTGTTTGTTTCTTGGCCGTTGGCGCCCGCGTCTAGCATGCGCGCGTGCACGCTCACTATTTTTCCGGGCGGGAAGGATGGATCATGTAGACATTGAAGGGACCGGTGCCGAGAGCAATATATGCACCGCCGCGGCTCCGACCTAACGCGCCGCTGCTGGCTGGCTGGTTGACGATCGGCATTGATCCACGTATAGCCGGCGTGACGACTCCGAATTCCAGCACGTGCTGCCTTGCCTACACTGCCACTGCTACTGCGAATCACAAACGGTGCCGACCTGCTGGTCCGAGCGCTCTACTGGGTAAGGTAGGCAGCACAGCAGAGCAGCCTTTAGTCTGCCACCTTGATGAACGGGGAGGGAGGGCGGCGACCACCACCACGTGCGTGGCTGCGCCGACTCTCTGCCCCGGCTCGTTAGACTGGGTTCAATAAATATTTTTAGTCTTCTCCAACAACAAAATTAAAAAAAAAACCTTTCTATAAATAGTTCTCCAGAAAAAAGATACTCAAATTTAGATTATACATCTCTTAACATCTAAAATAGATCTTCTTCTATAGGTACTAACAGACAGTAGCGCGTACCGGTTCTTGCCCGGCCGCCCCGCCCCCCTCTCGTCTAGTGTAGTACTACTAGACAGAGTACACGTTTTGCTCGGAGAAACAAATTTTTTTTGAAACATTTGTTGGGGTGGGCCGGACCGGGCTGGCGAAAGCCGAAGGCAAGCGGGATCGGCCGGGCGCATGTCCAGACAAAGACAGCGGCGGCGTGCGATCGACACGTATTGACGCGCATCGGCACGGGAGCGAGGCGGACAGGCGGCTTGCCCTGCCCTGCTCCGCGCGGACGACGGGACACGGGACGGGACAGCCCACAGCCCGAGCCCGACCGAACCACGCCGTGTGGGCGTCTCCGCGGCAGAACGACGAGACGAGCAGTCGACCAAGCAGCCAGCAGAGCAGGGCTCTCACGACCACGACGCGACGGGGCGCTTGCGGAGCGGAGCGGAGGGCATGTGCGCGCGCCCGCGCCCCCGTGTCGCGCAGCAGCTGAGACGACAACGGATGGCCGGGCCAGGGAGGACCAGGGTCCAGCCGCAGCACCGCGCGCAGCACCAGGCCAGCAGCGCGGCGGCGACGCCGTCAGCGTCAGCGTCAGATCAAAATTGATCGGCTAGCGATGGGGGCTGGGGTTGTGCGCGGTCATGCGGCCTGGCCCATGGGCGGCATCGTGGGCCTGGAGTGCGCGGCTTTTAGTGGGCCTCACGTCTTGTTTTGCTTTTTGGCCCACCGGGTCCAATAACAGCAGAGCTGCCTTTTGCTGGCCCACACAACTCCACTGAATTGTGCCGCGCCGCCTCGCGCAACCAAGTTTTCTGAATTTTAGTCCATGTATATTGAAAAGAATATCGTTGTCCGAAGTTTAAATACAGTTACTTTACGAAAATTATAAACGCGAATAGTTTGGTTGGAGGAAGATATGAAGTAGTTCTAAAAGCTTCAACCCAAGATCATGAAATATGTGAGGCGACTAACTTACATGGTATGTCATTGCTCTATCCGTTCAAAATTGTAGGTCGTTTTAACTTTGTTCTAAACTCTTATTTCTTTGAACAAAATCATAGAAAAATCCACAAAGATCTACAACATCAAACAAGATTCATTATACACCCCCATATAATATATTTTGATATTATATTTAGTTGATATAGTAGATGTTAAATATTTTTCTATAAACTTGGTTGAAGTTAGAAAGTTTTGATTTAGACAAAACAACTTATAATTTAAAACAGAGAGAACAATTGTTTGTTGTTGCTTTTTTTTACGTTGCTCCTTTTTGTATACTATCTTTGTAAGTCATTTTAGATTTTTCTAGATACATAACTTTTGTTACGTACATAATCTGGAACGTTCAGATTCAGATCTTTATGGAATCTTTATGGATTCTTTGAATCGGGTGAAACTAAGGTCAGACTATTTCTCTTTTGCAGTACAAAAATAAGAATCAATTCTGATCGTTTCTCTTTGAGAATCCGAAACATTTCATGTTATCTAGCACTGATTCTGATAATTTTGCAAAGAAATCCGAAATGTTTCATGGTGCCAAAGGCACCCTTATAAATCTCTACAAAACAAGTGGTGAGCAAAGTTCTCTCCTTACAAAGAGAAGGCACTAGATGTCCAGATGGATCACGGTGAGTAAAGCTCCAGTAACTGTTTGCATGAACTGTCTCGCACCAGTCATGGTTGTGTGTGGCTTGAATGCTTGATCCCCTCCCGGGGTCTGTAACCAGATCGCGATGAAGCTATATATGGACTGGTGACGAATGAAACAAACAAAAGTGCGTTGCTCGAAAAACAATAACCAATTGTTTAAAGACACTATCTAAAGTTCAACTCCGTATAAACACACCATCAGTCAGGACTGAGCTATCTAGGAGTACTTCTCATGAAAAAAAAATTAGTCAAATGTTTGTTGGTGTATATGTATGTACTCCCTCCGTTTCAAATTATAAGTCGCTTTGATTTTTTTTGTTACATCCATTTTGTTATGCATCTAGATAAATAATATGTCTAGATACTTAGCAAAATAGATAAACAAAAAATTAAAGTGATTTATAATTTGGAACGGAACAGTATATGACTACTCGTCATCAGATTCTTCCGAGGACTCCGAATCTTCATCCTCTTCTCCTGAATCTTCTGACTTTTGCTCATCATCTTCTTGCACGGCTTGATCATTGTCCGTTTTGGCCGAGTTTGCCTCCGCCGAAGCCTTGGCCTCTTCCTTTTTCCTCTTCAGCTCCTCGATCAGGTACTCAAGACTGGCATCCTCCTCGGAGCCGGCGTTCTTGGCTGTCATGAGGCACTCGGCGACGTTGGCCGGCGTGATGTCCACCTCCTTCAACAGCTCCTCGACGGCGTCGAACAGCGGGTGCGCGTCGATGCCGAGGTAGTTCTTGGCCAGGGTCCTGAACGCGTCGAAGCCGCAGTAGGACATCTCGATGTGCATGTCGATCCGGCCCCGCGGATGAGCGCCGGGTCGAGCCTGTCCACGTGGTTGGTCGTGAAAACGACGATCCGCTCGCCGCCGCAAGCCGACCACAGCCCGTCGATGAAGTTGAGCAGGCCGGATAGCGTCACCTTGCTGTCATCCTCGTTCCTGCGGTACGATCGATTCTTCTTCTTGGACCTCCGGTCGCCCGTCAGGTCCAGGGAGCAGTCGATGTCCTCGATGACGATGACGGTTGTCTGGATGAGGAGTTTGCGGAGGTTGTCGTTGTTGTTCACGATGGTGAGCTCCACGTTGTAGATGTCGTGGTTGAGGTGGTTGGCGATGGCCGCGATCATGGTGGACTTGCCCGTGCCCGGCGGGCCGTAGAGCAGGTACCCCCGTTTCCATGGCTTGCCGGTGGCCCGGTAGAAGTCCCTGTTGTTCCGGAACACGTCGAGGTCATCCATGATCTTCTTCTTCTTGGCCGGGTCCATGGCCAGCGTCTCGAACGTCGTCGGGTGGTCGAAGTTGACGAAGCTCCACGCGTTGTCGTCGTCGTAGCACGAGAACTGCGAGATCCTGTTGTTGCTGTACAGCCTGCGGCGGCGGTTGCCGAAGAGGACCTCGCGGCCTCTCCGGCGGACGTGCGGCAGGTACTCGTCGATCACGAGCCGGCGGTGGCGTTTGTGGAACGTGAGGCGCTGGACCTCGCGCCGGCGGCTGCTGTTCTGCTGCCCCTCCCCAGACGCCTCGTCCGTCACGGACGACCACATGAACGTGGCGCCCCGGAACTAGTCCGACACGTCCTGGCCGTCGCGCATGCTGATGACGAGGCCGTCGCCCTCCTCGGCTCCCTCGTCGCGGAGCTCGCTGGCGTCCTGCGAGCACGAGGCGCTCAGGTACGCCTTCACCTCCTCGAACGTGCTGTCGCGCGCGCCCGCGGGCAGGTGCCTCAAGGACCACGGGGCGGCGGCTGGCTTCTCCGAGATGTCGAGGTTCACGTAGGGGTCGGTCGACGACGGTGAGGACCCGCCGCGCGTGGCGCCGGAGGAAGACGTTGAAGTAGGTCAGGAACAGCCGCCGCGGCGCGTACCCCGCCAGCAGCGGCGCCAGGAGGAACCACGACGAGGCGAAGTTGGCCAGCACCCACTGCCGCAACAGCGCCATCGCGCCGGGCTCCCCCGTGACAGCCATGGCCGTCCTAGATCTTGCGCGTGCCGGCGCTGTTAATCGCCCACCGGACGTAGATTTATACGACGGGAATCGCCCGAGTTTGTTTCGAATTCTCACGCCCCTGCTAGAGCAGCGAGCATACGGGAAGATCAGAAAAGTCTCCGGGTTTTTCAATTAAAAATTAAAATTAAATAAAAAAGGGGAAAGTTTCCGAATTTGTTTCGAGTTGAGAACCCATCGGCCGCACGGGTGGCGTTGCCATTGCAACCGGAGCGCGCCCGGCGCCGCCGCCGCCCGACGCCGACGGCACTGTCCACTCCCTAATGGCACTCTAGTGTTACTATGCTAGCATGGTACCGCTAGAAGAGATCCGAATGACATCACAACTCGAAAACAATTTTTTTTAGTGATTAGTAGCTTCGAAATCACAGTAGCAATTACTAATCTCGAATTGAATTTCATTTTGTCGGTACGAAGGAATGACATGTGATTGCGTTGTTATATCCCTTCCTTTATAGCTGCCGTTATCACTTTCGGGAAAGTCCGAAAGTCAAATTAATCAAATATTATACAAGAAAATGTTAATATTGATGGTACATAATTATTATTAATCTATTTTTATAATAAACTTATTTAACGAGATAAATGTTGTTAATATTTATATAAAACTTAGTAAAACTTAAAAAAAGTTTTATCTACACAGATATGTAGCGGCCATGCGGACACTTAAAAAGAAACAGGGAGTATAGTAGAGTGACGATTTGCAAGTAGGTATTAATTTCTTTTTATTTACAGAAATGCTATACAATACACGTGTTTTTAGCAAAAAAAAAACATATGGATTTTTTTATCTCTCTTTCTCACCGGTGACCACCGGCGCCAGCGACGGCGCCCGCGCCCGGCACACCTCCCCGCGCCTGCGCCGACGATGGCAGTGGCGGTGGCAGCGGATCTGTGATTTGTCCTTGCATAGAAAAAAAAATTATGATATGTGGAGACTTGAGATAGAAGAAAGGTGGAGGCTGTTGGATCTTAATCCTATGGTGAAAAAAAATAATGTGTTGAAACTGCAACACATAGTTGTTTAGTAGACAGACTCATTTATTTATTGTGAAGGATGTTACAGCCCCTTCAAAAATGGACATAACGACATAGAGTACGCTAGCAGACTAGCAGTGAATTCGATTTTTCTAAGTGATTAAGGCCATGTTCGCTTGAACTATTCTAAGTGATTAAGGCCCTGTTCGCTTGAACTACTTCAGTACTTTTCAGCGAGCGGACGGTGTTTTCCTCTTACAAGCATAAGCCAAATTTCAGCAAAACGAACAGGACCTAATTCATTTGATCGACGATGTTCTATGCCTGCAATTAGTGTATAACCAACATTAGGTAGAAAAGCGTAGCAAATAACCGATGAAGTTGCCACCGTGAAAATGAGGTAGTGGTGGAGGCACCTATTTCCAATCTATAGCTGTCAGAAGAAAAGTATGGAGCGGGGCAGAGACCAAAGGCAACCACCAATGCAAATCAGCAATAACGAAGCACAGATGTAACCAGAAGTTGCCACTCGCTGTCTCAAGGAAAAAGCAAATATCCCAGTTGATCAGTGGGTAACAAGCATGGCAGGATGTGAGCAAACAGTCGCTTAAAAAATCAGCATGACAGCATCCTAACAGCCCACCATTCTTTTCACTGTGTGCATGAACTATGAATTCAGTAAAGACGGTATTTGCCTGTGTGATGTGCCTAGTTGCTAATCCTCTGAAAGAAATAGAGGTAGCCCATTTCCTTGGGCAGGTCAACAGATGCTGCGACCTTGCTGTCGTTGAAGATTGTCCACCTCCCATCTTTGAGGACATGAGCTACGTAGTGCCCGCAGTGGGTTGAGGTGCCCATATGGCTCACGAATGCCATCAGCTTGTATCCTGTACATGTCAGAAAGCATTGTTAAGGTAAACAAATCTCAAACCAAACAAGAAAACAACTATGATAATCTAGATAGGACCTTTCAATTAGGTTCCAAGGGGCAAGTTTGGAATCTGACCACTATGCTGATCCAGATAGGACCTTATTTTATCTAAGTTCATATCCTTTCCATGTTTTTTCAAAGAATGTTACAAATCAAACTGTTTTCTTGGAAATTTAGCTAATTTAAGTTTTGCATCTACTTTTGTGATAATATGGTGCCTAATTAGCTACCAGCAAGGCAGGCATATAGATTAAATGCCGACATTAAAGTGAACCTTTAAAAATTCAACGTGGTTCAAGATGATCATTGTGCCACTACACGGGCTAACAAAACAAGGGGTTAGTGAAACTTACTGCCACTTCCATCTGGAATGTATGCATCATCAGCATTAGCATTGCTATTGGAAGAATCAGCAGATGCTGAGCTCGATGCTTCGGGGTGGCTGAAAATCCAGTCGGTAGCTTTCTCAATATTACCGCCCTAATACACATCAAAACAAGAGTCCCACCAGAAAAGAGATAAGAACATTGCAAGGATGATTGATAACGTTGGAATCAGGAGACAGGAATTAGAACAGATAAGCAATCGCTAACTTTCTGAAGGTTAAGAATCAAAATAGTTTACTCAGAACAACAAATCATAAAAGAGAATCTTACAGAAGCTTTCAGGGCCGTTGTGGCAACATCTTCCTGAAATCCAAAGGAAACGAGAGTTTGAACGCTTGCTTCATCAACAGACGGCTCACAAGCACGTGAATCTTTTGATATTGGGTCATTTATATCTGCATCACAAAATAATTTGATGGAAAACATTTTCTTCTCTCAAAATTTCGACTTGAAAGTTGCAAGTTGATTATTTCATGATGAAAAGCATGATTAGCTACAAAACTGCAGTGGCAACCAACCTGGATCATCCATGTGAGAGAGGAGCCAATTCATCGCCTCCTCAACTCCTGTGTTTGATGTGTTAATAGCAGCTTTCTGACAATGAAGGTAGTTGAAGCCCATGCTTGCAAGTTGGGACACAATATCCTCACTGGCAACGGGGTGAGCAGGCTCGGCACTGTTGTCACCTGAACCTAAAGTGTACATTGAAAGTCACAAAAGCTGAAGAGAAAAATTTAGGGGAAAAAAAACTAATGAATGACAGTCTGACCTCCTTCAGATAGCAGCTCTTCCCCAGGCTGTACACCTTTGCTGCGCATATGTGTGATATCAATCGTATCTGGCACATCTATATAAACATCTGCGAAGAAATAAACTGTCAAGACCAAGTGATCCTAAATTGAAAGAAAAAAATACGCAGACAGAACGAAAATTATTATGGAGTTGTGGGTCATGTAAGTAAGCACAACTAGGAATCAGTACTAATGCTTACTTTCAGACACAGAACAGGAAATGATAAACCAGAGCTGAAATACTAGCAAGATATTCCCACTTCAGCAAGATATTGCCAATATCATTATTTTTAGATGATATTGTTGATACAAGCTGATTTTTTAATCAAATTCAGGATCAGGTCTAGTTGAACTGAGTTGTAGGTAAGGCTAAGATGGATTACTTGCTAAGACCAGCCTGAAAAATGTCATGTGGACACTGGACATGTGCTGTGCCAGAAGCTCTCTACTTAGTCTCTAATGGATTTGATCATTTGAATACCTTTATTTCAACATGCAGCATTTATGTTCAAATAAACGGCGATGGGGGTATTACCGAGTTTCTTTGGCACCCATCCTGCTTCCATTACAAATTTGCGCATGTGCAACACAAGGTAATCAGGAAAGGTGTTGAAACCAGCAGTCCTGCATGAAACATTTCTTCCTTTAATTAAAACCCGATTCATGCTAACACGATAACAAGCAGCTATCACATAGTTCTTTAGCATCAATTCACATAAATAACATAAACATGTCAAACACCTAGTACATACAAATAAATAAAGTGTTGTCATCAGTGCATACCACCAGTGTACAAATAAAATATGCTCTTTGATCAAGAAAACTCAATCAACAAAGGGATCAATTAATGTCAGGAGGTTTTCCGCAATTTATGCTACCTTCAGGGAAGTCAAGCATTAAAATAAATGCAAATACTAGGACTGATCAGGGAAGTCAAGCATAGGTGTGCAGATCATGAAATTAATTCATGGTACCTTCATTGGTCTGAGGTGTCATGCTTAGTTGCTAAAGTATTACACAACTACACTACATTTTGCCCTAGTTAAACTGGTCTCCAATGATTTTTCATGTACAAATGAGCTTTACTATAGCCACTGATGAACATTGATATATAAGGTTATCAATAATATCCAAATATTTATTAATTCATTGGAAACAAAACTAGGACATTGATCAAATAGCAACAAAGCATTGTTCTTCGATACGAGAACCTTATGTCATGCTATCCTTGAAAATTGAAGAGCTCAAATTGTACATACTTAGTGGCGGTAATCTTCGAATTTAATGCAGTGCTATAAAAATCCGGGATTTCCTCTGGCCCCGAAAAACTCGCTAAGCAAGCCTCCAATGGGACTCTAGGCCTGACAATATCCTCATTAGACCTGTTATGGAAACACAGTAATCCATAAGCCAGCACTCACTAGGTACTGGATGAACTATAAATGATTGAATGCCTTACACTTCTTTTCCATCCAAGTCCATTGCAGCTTTCTTCTCATTAAAAGCTTCTAGCTGCTCTGCACATCCAACAAATGTCAAGGATCTAAAATACATTATGTTTAATTAGAAGTGAGTCAAGATTTTAAAAGCTACCTTTATTAATTGCCTCATGCAGTGGTATGCTCAAAGAAAGAATATAGTCAGACCGTTTGTTGTAAGAAACTTTCCCAGAAGGGCATTGGACCCTCTCTTCAACAACGAACTTGAAACCGGAACAAGGATTTTGCTCATGGTTCCCAGGGTTTGCCTTCTCAACTCTGTCAATAAGGTGAAGGAAGAAGTCGAGGGCATCCTGTATGAACACATTTCAGACCGAATAAGATTAAGACACTTATTTCAAACAAAATACTATAGCTATTGATATAAAATAGAAAAAAAATGATCCTAAATCAGCACAAAAACGGTTGTTGTAGCTTATGAGTTGAAAAGAACATTACCTGTTGTCTCATGCTAGAAAATTCAGGATGGTTCGCAGCAATAACTGACTTAAACATGCGAGGATGTATCCCTTCCTGCCCCTATCAAATTGCACGCACAAAATAGGAAAAACAATCAGAAACAAAAGTATGTCAAAGAACCAGATTTGCTTATTAGAACACATGTGATGACTAGATAGGGCTTGTAATCTCAATAAACTAGAGGTGCAGCAAGAGTACATGGTGTTTCACTATCAGTTGAAGGAGATAAAAAGCCAATAATAAAAAAAAAAAATTTAGGCCCGCAATAGCATTTGTACAATTGAGCAGAGCAATAGACATGTCAAAAGAAGTCTATGCAAGACTGAACCACCAAACCATCATTAGTGACATGCTGAGAACACCAGGATAGCAAAGGGTACGAACTGACAATTGGAAGCCATGACAACAAATCAATATGAAATGAAATCCATTATACCTCGTTTGCTGGTGCAGAATATTTACCAGAGAGCAAACCATGTCCTAGTTTTGTCCTATAAAAAAACAAGCATAAGAGCAAATAAATTTTGATCAGCTCGTGCATAGAAAATATAACTGCTAATTATAGCTTGAATGGAAGGTGGAACAAATTACATTTTCCTGTGAAGTGCTATATGATTGATTTTAACATCGCTTAACACTTGTGACAAGACTCTTAACTAGCATCCTGCCCAGGTGACAAGGCTTGTGTTGTCCATTGTGATGGCAGAGAAAAAAGGGTTGGCTCAATGAAATTTGATTTTAGAGGTGATCATTTCATTTGTAATGTTGTTGCGCATGTAATGCAATTATATAGCCATTTTATGACACTTTCAGCATAAGGAACAAATGATCAAATACTAGATTAATGTATTGTCTTGTTAGGCATATCTTCAGCAATAAAAACTAGAAAAAAAAATGTAGACAACCTATACTAAATAAACATCAACATTTATCACACAAGCACATCAACAACAAAGATGCATACATCGGTACTTCAGCAAGGCTATAAACTTACATTTGCATGTTTAGGCCTACTGTTGGATCAGCTGGAGCAGTTGCAAATGCAGCTTTCAAACTCTGTTTCTCAAAGTATCTGAAATGAAAAGAAAAAAAAGAAGAGTAAAATAAAAGAAAAAAAATACGAATGTAACAATGTATCAAAAACAAATGTGAAAAGTAAAAGCAACCTTGATATGAAAGGATGGGTTGAAAACATGACTTGCATTATAGAAGCCATATAGCAACTGTAAAAGAGGAAGAAACAGGAGCGCTAAATTATTTATTACAAGGAATTGTCAGAAAAGAAGGGTATTTCATGAAGTCAAATCATGCTACCTATTCCCAAGATTCGCAAGACCTGTATAGCCAGGTCCAAACAAAAGTTCAGCATCTTTTCCACTTTCTTGTATTCTATTCCAGTCATAATTTGTGTTGGTATCAAGTTCTCTCTCAGCAGTAGTCATCTCAGTCTGCAAGAACAAATTTATAAACCATGTGGTCAAGCATAAAATTGCTTCTATGTATATGTTGAACAAGAAAAATACTGTATTATGCAACACCAGCTGTAACATATATCTGCCTGACGAATATTACGTTGAATGGTATCTTACTCACTGTTTCCAATAACTCCTAGAGCAATAGCATCTACTGATAATCAAAATTTTCAAGGGTTCAAGAAAACAGTTAAGAAGTTGGCGAGCATCCTACAATGCATACTCAATGTGATCTAAGCCTGGATCCTACAATCACAAAGTACTTTAGATATTTGTCATTATTATTATTCAGATCTGATTCTTCTACATTTTTTCAACACACAAAAGGCTCCATAAAACAGAGCTAAATTATAATAAGCCTTTTAGTCCATATCAAGTTCGATTAATCTAGAAAACTATCACAGATAAATCATAAATGACATAAAATTGATATAATAACTCACCTTTTGAAGTGAAGAAAAATCGATACCGAAATGTGATAAGTGCTGAGCTAATAACGGATCTTCAACGCTATCATCTTCAGGGTATGAGAAAACATCTGAGCTGTCACAGAAAATATGGCATCAATAGGTATTTTAACAAGCAACCAAAGCAACCACAGCGATTGCATATATTAGTGAAATAAATTAAGGTGTTCAGTAAAGAGAGCAAGATAAACATGTGCTGTTTTTTAGAGATTAGTGTTTGCAAAACTCTAGCCTACCCCAACTTGTTTGGGACTTAAAGGCTTTGTTGTTGTTGTTGTTGTAGTGTTTGCAAAACTACTTTAAGGGCGTACCCAATGCAGAGAGCGCCCGCTGTGTGCGGGGTCTGGGGAAGGGTGTCAGTGGCAAGCCTTACCCTCGCCTGTGCAATGCGAGGAGACCGCGACTCGAACCCGGGACCTTCCGGTCACAAGTGATAAGACTACCGTTTGCAAAACTACTTTCCTTCGGATAAATTCTTTTTTAGTTTCCATGCCCCTGAAGGCAACTTTGGGCATTAGTTTATGACACTGCATTTATTAAGCTATTTAAATATAACAATCAAGATAATTGGGTTGAATCTATCAATATCATTTTTACATGATCCACGAAGATATTCAAAACTGTACTAATTGGTAATTGGTATAATAAGAAAACAAAAGGCTAAGTGTTTGTTTCCACACATTAAGCTTTGTAACTGAAACTAGTAACTTGCAAATACTAAGCAGCCATTTAGTTGTATCCCATTATCCAACCTTAAAGTGATAAACAGCACAACCAACCAGTGACTCATAACTATATCTATATGAATGCTTCAGCAAATAAATAGAACTGGGTAGTGTTTTTTTGTGTTTTTTCAATAAAAATCACAATACAGGTTCCATAGAATGGAGAGAGAATTTCATTTCCTGGAATTTCCGAACCAAAAAAACAAGAAAATAAATTGTAAAAGTTCAGTTGTACAATTACCTGCTGCTTCCAAATCGGCAGTAATTGTCCCAAGCTTTACCGCAAGAGGGTATTTAGTCTGTTCATAGTGTTCAATGGCATGATTATTCCCACCACTCCCATCCCAAAGCTTCCTCCCACAAAGGATCATACCATCAGTTAAATTCAACCAGAGGTTCTCAGTTTTATCGCATTTGCTACACTTCCATCCAGTAGGAGGCACAATAACACCATTGTCTAGCTGTTGCAGGTCCATAGCATATGCACTAATGTTCTTCTTGTCAGCAACCCAAGCAGCCAATTGTTCTTTCCTATCAGCACTTTCAGCAAGTAAAACTTTATCAACCGCAAGCCTAACCTGCAAATACGCATCCTAAATTAAAGTACATACAGCTTTGGTCTTTTGCTATTTGCATAAAGGGTAAAGACTACCTTCTCTGGCAAATCAACTGACGGAAATGGAAGAGAGATAAAATCAGGTAAGATGACAATTTCAAAAGTATCGTCATATTCTGGTTCTTGATCACCAAAACCTCCTTCCACACCTATCAATTGTGGGAAAAATCATTAATACAAACCGAAACTGTCATTCAATACATAGATTTAACGCTAGTGTTTATTAGATCCACATCCTAATATTTGTAAGCCAGGAAACACAGGAACACACTGTAGAACATCCAGTTCAATTATGAAATTTCAGATTCAGATATGGAGGACATTATAGTGTACACATACTAATAATAATAAATAAATGATGCAACAAAATTAGGAACCACCCCCATAAGGCCAAAAGTACTGTAAATTCGAAAGTCCACCAGTCTTCATTTTTTTAATAGTAAACAGCATAGTGCCATACCCCGACCTTGCTTACTAAAACGGCTTCAACAACAAAGCACAGAAGGCAAATATATTCTACTAGTATTCCTGTAGTATTATGGCGACACTGCTACACAATTGACACATTTCATATGAATCCAGATGCAATGCACCCCTTTCTGTCTATCATAGTTCAACCAATAATCATGTAAAAATTAAACACACAATTCAGTTACATAGCAGACAATGAAAAGGATTTAAAGCATCATTATGCCGCACGATCACCATAAGTACAGCATACCCATTTACATAGAAGGATTTAAAGCATCATTGTGCCGCGCGATCATCATAAGTACAGCATACCCATTTACATAACAATATTTACTATCTGATGAACTGTTGGCTTCACTCAAGCTAGGCAGAGCATCAAATATTTACTGCGTGAAAGCTAGGCAGAGCATCAAATATTTACTGCGTGAACTGTTGGCTTCAATCAAGCTAAGAAGAACACATACCTATAGCGAGGAGGGTGGGCTTCTTAAGCGGGCGATCCGCCTCGTCGGGCTCCGGCTTCCGGCGCTGCACGATGTGGAGGTACACGGGGTTCCCCGTCTTCTCGAAGTTCCACTCCACGTACTCCCTCCCGAACCCCAGGAACGAGCTCATGTCCACATACAGGCCTCCCTCTGACCTCTGCGCACACGCAAGCCACACATATTCAAGTCGCCTCAAACCCTAACCCTAACGAATCGAGTTGGAGCTGAGGAACGGGAAGGGATGGGGGCATGGTTGTTACCGGGGTGTCGAAGGAGACGCAGCACTCGTCCTTGTGGATGCGGTTCGTGGGTTCCGGGATCCGGACCTTGTGGAGATGAGAGCGCAGGAGATCCATGGCCGCGGATGGCGGCGAGCGGCGGCGGGAGAGGGTGGCGTCTAGGGTTTTGGGGGGTGGAGACGGCGAGACGAAGAGAGAGGAAGAATGGGTGATTAGATGAGGGGGAAGCGAGTTATTAAGAGGAAGCTTGATGCGTGTAAGCTAAACCCAAGCGCTCGGCCGGCCTCCTCAACCCAAAACCGGAGCAGTTGTCCTCATTTGCGTTTTTTTTTTTGGAATATAATTTGAAGGAAATATTCGAAAGCTTTTTGAAACATTATAGTTCTCTTGTGTTAATGCTAGGATAATTTTTCTTCGTTTGAAATTATGCAATTGTCACTCGATCTGAGAGGGCTCTTTCGAACAATTGATACGTCTGCCTCGGCAGCAGGAAAAAAACATATGAAATGAGTTGGATGGCTTGCCAAATCCTACGAATTTTTTCTTTAGAAAAAACACATGGTTGCTCACGCTCACGGGAAGTTCATTCATGTATATACATGTACACCCTTACGAACACACTCACGCATACATCTCCAAGACACCGTAATAATTGTATACAACACCCTACTTACGAACACACTCAGGCAGATTTCAAGTAGTAAACCACAGGAAAACGGAAAACGCTTCGCAGGAAAAGCATACAGATAGATTCTAGATGTAGGTTTCGGTAGTATAGTAATAATAATATATATATATATGCAACATCCAAATTCCAGAGATATGAGAGAACTATCAAAGAACTTACGTAGTGATCTTACCTCGAACAAATTTGCAGACGAAGATGATTCGACGCAGGCATAGCAAACAAGTCCATAGAACTTGTATGACCGGAGCTATAGCTGTTCTTCCTGGCATTGGCGTCGAGGAATCGGAACTGCAGCTCTACATTTTCTAAGTACGTGTTGAATACGGGAATCTTGTTGCATTAGGCATCACGGGCAATGATTCCTTTCTTGTAAGTTGGGACTACCAATCTTGCATCTTTCTAGACTTGAAGCATCTGCTTTAGATGCAACACTACATCACACACGACACAAGCACAGATTATCCCTTGCCGAAGCCGAGTTGCAGGCTTGCAGCAGCAAAAGCTTTCGAGCCATGGCCATTTCAGATGTCCAGATAGTGACAGACATTACAGACATTTGATACTTAATATAACCCGTGTTCTAATTTCCTATACAAAAGCTAATGTTAAACCACTTGTTCAGGGTTTACTGCATGCTACTTCCACGGCCACATGTTCAGTCAGGCGGTAGAGTAATATATGTAGTCACCATCCTGAGTGCTACTGCAACACACCAGCAGCATGCACAGCTGAGCAGCTGGCAGCTGATGGTGCCAAAAGCAAAAGGGTTGGGCGTCCAACGTAGTTAACGCCAGGGCGCGCTAAGACTCAAGGCAAGCTCATCTCCACAGCTTGACATACTTGTCATGGCTTGTGGAAGCAACCAGGCCAGAGCTTGACGAGGCCAAGGCTGAGACGAGGCTGTCTTTCGCTGCAATGGTCCGCTCCGGTTCTCTGACATGTCCCACAGCTCCAGAGACTGCATTCAGCACAGGGCCACAAGTAAGATATCTCAGAGATGAATGAAGGGTGCAGAAAAATAGCAGTTGCAGTGGTCATGGAATTGTGCTAAACTATTATTCACTCATATATATCAGAGATACTTCATGGCAGCAAATGTTCAGAGTTGTCCTACAACAGCTGCGACATACAACAGATTGATATTTTTGTGACACTTCATACAGTATCACTTCTTTTAGAAGACCGGCATTTCTCTATCCTTACTAAAAGTGGAACTAGTAGCAGTTGAAATCTAGATATTGAATAGTTGAAGGTCAGTGTATGAAGTTGAAAACCACCATTCGAAGACAGGCACCATAGGTCCATGCAATATAGTTTTGGAATGAACAGTCAACAGTGAGTAAAGACATGCAAGGGAAAGTAACTTGCCTGGTAACAGCCAATGATAAGCAAGGATGGATAAGTAGGATGGAAAGTACATGAAGTGAACTTTCTCCCACTGCAGTTAAGCTCATTCACAAAGCTCTCATCGTTCAAAGACCACACCTTCACTATGTCTTCACTGACAGACACCACATATTCGCCAGTGGGATCCCAGCACACGGAATCAACACCCTGAGTGTGGCTCTGCAATTTCCAAGAAATCAGATTATCAGGGTTGCTTTAAGTGACCTCTTCTCAATAACAGAGGAACTATAGTGATTAATATATAAATGAATGCTGACTACAGTTAGCAAGATTATTTTTAGATCAAGGATTGTTCCTATAATAAGGTTCCAGCCTCTGCATCAGTAGGGGCGCACAGCTAGCAAGGTGTGACTTGCAAACATATTCAAGTTAAGCAAACTGTCCTTGAGTGCACCTCAGTCACTTACGAACCTCAAATCTCCTCACGCAAGTTTGTCTCCACATCCAGGATAGAGACTACATTATCTGAAGCTGTTGCAAGATATCCTCCATAACGTGGTTGGAATCTCAGCTGGGTCGAACCTCCCTACAAAAGGTATAGCATACAGAAAAATCCTCTTACTACAATGGCCGTGCAGCTCTCTACATGTTCAAGGAAAAAAAATAGAAAAACACAGGAGATAGTATTGTCACATTTGAGACAAGTTGCTGATTATGCCTGGCGATAGCTTACTATTTTACAGCATGCTACTCACAACGGTATACATATATTATCAATGCTTGCTACTCAGGTGGACAACTCTTTTGTGTGTTAGCAACAAGAAGAAAATTACAGGTCGGCAAAAAACTAAGTCAAGCTGAGAAACCTTGAAAATTCGGACAACATTTCCATGCTTGATGCTCCAGAATCGTATCTCATTGTCCCCATCACAAGAACAAATGAGGTCATCCTTGTTTGGGTGGAAATCAAGTGACATAACAGATGCTGAGTGCCCAGTGAATGTACGAATTGAATAATCATGCTGCAAAAATCAATTCCACAGAATTAACTATGAGATATAGAAAACTGAAAAGCAGTAAAACGCAAACATACTTTGCTGCAATTACAGGGCAGGCATCTCTCATGTAACCAAATGTTAGAATTATCATGCATGATGCACATCACCTATTAACTCCATTTCATAATCATGAACAGGATTGCTAACTGCTTTCTTTGTGGCTTCACACCATAATCAATACACATAGTTTCAGTGGAAAAGGGCAATGTAAGGCATCCTTAGATTTCAAAATAAAAAATGAGCAATGCAACATATCATTGAATGTTACTGGCAGGTGTATTAATATACCATAACTGCATTTCTCGCAAAAAAAACATAACTGCATATTACATGACAGAATGTGATCATCAAGAGAAAATTATCACATATGTGAAGCATGAACTGCAGAGTGAAAGAACCTAGAGCAAGAAAGAAAATAAATGCAATGACATATATTAGTATGTGTTAATTGACAGTTGTGCAATGCAGCATGGTGAAACACACGTCACCTGACATAAGGACATGATCATGTGGGGGAAAAAAGGCAGGAAAACCTGGACTGATAATAACACTTACGTTAGCGGCATCCCAAACCCTCACAGTTTTGTCAAATGAAGAGGTGGCAAGGCGTGGAGTGCTTGGGCTGAAGCGCACATCAGTTATGAGCAGAGAATGCTCCTCTAGCATTGATTTTTGTTTCACATTGTCAGCATTCCACAGGAAAACCTGCATTGCGAGATACAGAAGGTAATTAGCAATTACATATTACTACAGCATTAATGGTGATTTTGAACAAGTTTCACAGCTATCAAGTCCACTAAATAGCTTAGCAAGCACAACAACACGTCATTTTACCTTCTTATCATGACCTCCAGTAGCAACTAATTTTCCATCTGATGAGAAATGACAACACAGAACACTGCTTGTGCTTGCTTGGGCTGAAGAAACCTCTCGAAGGATATATCCTGATATCCTGAATACATGTAAGAGAAAATCAAAGCATATACTACTAGCCATTTATGACAGAAATAAATATCCCAAATCACTAGGATGTCCTCAAAGAGTTTGTGTCAATTTTTAAGAATGGGGTTTTTCTGCGTAGGTCTAGTGCCGACAGTTTTTGTTACAAAAACTTACACAACTGATTGTTAGGTTGATGTATAACTAAACAGATAGTCAGATAGCATATGCCACAAACCTTTTCCAGAACTGATACAATGGCTGCCAGCAGCTCTTGGGTTTGTGCCATTATGTGACAAGAATGGTTCTAAATTCTCTTCCATGGAGCCATCCTCCACGTAGCGATCCATATCAACCTAGAGTTAAGAAATATCATAAATAAACAAAAAAAGGGACGTACCCAGTGCAGAGAGCTCCCGCTCTGTGCAGGGTCTGGGGAAGGGTGTCAGTGACAAGCCTTACTCTCGCCTGTGCAATGCGAGGAGACCGCGACTCGAACCCGAGACCTTCCGGTCACAGACGGTAAGACTCTACCGCTGGCACCAGGCCCACCCTTCAAATATCATAAATAAACAAATAAATAAAATTCAACAAAACAACAAACTTCCCAGGCTTCCACATAAATGTATGTGCAGCTACCTCACCGAAGAGTGTACTAGCATAGAGCAACTTACAAGTTGGTTGGTTGGCGACCCTATTGGCAGCACCGGGCCCTCAGAACCATAAACAACTAAAGCTGTACATGAGCTCGCATTTTGGTGCTGCAGTGGCGTTGATATGGTCTCCTGGAGAATGTGCGGAAGGAGTTGAGGGTGTCGAACTGGGGGAAGCACCAGCAGTATTTGTAGTACCAGAGCTATTGGCTTGGGCCAGAGGAGGAGATAGGATGTTTGCGCTTTCGCCCATTTTGATTCTTAGAAACCTGTGAGACAAACCATAGGAAAATATGGATTCTTATGGTTTTGACAGAAACTATAAAATTAAGAAAAGAACAGATGAATAAGATTGTGATCTGACGGAGGGAGGAGGGAGAGGCATGTTATGAACGACGTATAGGAATATGAAGTAAAGAATCAAGCCACAGAGGAGACACACGATTTAACGTGAAAAACCCCTCCGATGTGAAGGGGAAAAACCACGGACACCAGCCAGCCACAATCTCACTATCTCAAGAGTTTTGGGTTACACGCCTATGACGGCTTACAAAAGAATCAAATCTCCACGAAACCTATATACGCTCCGGCCCAAGCCTCCGGCGACGGGCCTCCGCTTCGCTCCGTCAGAAGCCCGGCCTAGATCCTGGAGTGAATTTGGAACAACTCCAACAAGGAAGAGAGGGAGGGGTGGAGAGACCTGTTCATTTCCAGCAAAAGCCACGGTTACAATTCCAGCACCCATTTTTTCCTGCTCGCCAGCAAGATAATTTGAGCTTTGTTGTTGCTGACTCAGTAATGGATGTTAGAGTAAATATTAGATTAACATAGGTTTTAACTAATATGTGAACTATGCATATGTTAACCTTGCACTAAACAGAGAACTAAAGTATTAGTGGTTATGAACAGCAAATGCAACATTTGAATACTCATTCAGAAGAAATGTGAAATTAAGAATTCATGCTATTTCAGCACTATACTGTAGAAGGGTGAAGCACCTTGAAATTATTGCAATTGTCTTCCAAATTTGCCTCATCTGCCTACTTTTCTTTTCATGTTTACTGATAACTTCCCCATTCGATTCAGTTGCTCCTGCAGTAGCAACAGAAAGCTATACTATTAGTGGTAATTCTGAATAACAAATAGATATTATTTCAGAAGAAGGATGATATACCTTGTCTGGGTGGATGGTACCTGAAATATAACCATTTTGAAAGTGAATAGGTCTCGGGAAATTGCGATAGATTGATATGGGTATAGGGAGTACATTATATTGACAAGGATCAGGAAGGGTTTATAGAAACACCCAATCAACGATGATTCTTGCCTAATCAATAATCATCTACCATAATCCCTAGAGGCAGCCCAGCCGATAGGCTTGGGCGCCAGGTCCATGACCAGCCCATAGGCGCCTATTCTAACACGCCCCCGCAGTTGAATAGTCAGCCACTCTGTACGTTTAGACTGGACCTGTCGGTGCAGAAAGTGATCAACTAGTAAATATTTGTAGTTTTGTTGTACGTTGTGATCGGAGGTGGCCTAACACTCAATGACACAGAATTTATACTGGTTTGGGCAACGTGCCCTACGTCCAGTCGGGGTCGGTCGGTGACTTTATTCCTGAGCCCAGGTGCTCAAAGTCTGTAGTGGGGTTACAAACAAGAAGGAGAAAGGAGAGGTGTTCAAGAGGCCCAGTCGGGTCCGACCGGAAGGGCCGAGGGCGACCGGAACTCCGCTATGAGCTAGAAGTCCAAGCGTATGCTTGAGGGGTTGTCAGCTATCGATCTAGTGAGTCTGAATTTGAAGAAGTCGACCTCTCCTTTGTTGGAGGGAGCACATCCCATTTTATAGATAAAGAGGATGGCTTTACAAGTGAGAAAGAGAGAGTACGGATGTTTCTAAGCCTTGTTGCCTACGCTGATGAAGATTGGATAATGGTAGTGCCCCCAACACTGTTGATGTCGCTGTAGAATATCAGATGCACACGGGAGGTCGGGCTATCTTCTTCAGGAAGGATGGACACCGGTACCTGCAAATATTATTTGATGCCTAGTGGCATGTGAGGAGCCGCACTATGTTCACCCGGTACGGCAAATCCTAGTACCCATACTGCGATCGATGTCTAGAGACACGCGGGGGGCTTACCGTATGGGAGTTTTAACGGCCCCTACAATACTGTAGGGGGAGATATCGGCGCCTACAATACTATTTGTGTCAGGGTGACTACAGAGTACTATTTCGTGCAGGGTATGGTCCCTGGTACAGTGGTTTTGACTTGTGAGCCTTGCCTTGCCTTTCTCCGCACGTCTTCTGGTTCCTACCGAACGGGGCGCCCCTGGTCGGATGGCTCTAGTCGGCTCTGAGTGTGCCGGTCGAAGAAGAGTGGTGAGTAGGGTTCCTATGAGCCCCAGTCGTGGGGTCGGAGTCACGGGGTCAGAGTAGGAAGTAGGGCTCGGGGCAGGCCTTTCGATCGGAGAGGCCGTCCGGAGGCAGCTGGAGCATGAATTGAGTGCTCCGGTCGGATAGGTGGGCTGAAGTAGCCGATGAGCGGGCATTGCTCTTCCTGGTCCTGGCCTTCCGATCGGTTGCTGGATCGTTCCTTTGCCCTATTGTTTTTAGACTCTTGGACCAAGCCTTGGCGTAGAAGTCGGTCCCTGAGGGACCTTGGGTTTATGAACCTGACAGGAGCCCCCGAGCCCCCGGGCGATTCGGGTAGAATCATTCAGGGGATTTTTGTCTTGTGGGCGGGTGTGCGTGAGCGCACCCGCGGGTGTAGCCCCCGAGCCCCCGGGCGGTTTGGGCAAAAATGTTTGGGGGGTTTTATTTTTAGCGGGCATGTGTGCGTGTTTTTAGTCTGAGATGGAATTTTGTCAACCAAGGTGATGTTGTGTAGTCGAGGCATTTTTTAGGCACGAAGATCGGATTGAAATAGAACTTACTGATCCCGGTGTCGATGTGTGCCATGGATCGGGTGAGGAAGTTAGTTTGGACAGACCCTGGCGTTGGTGCGCATCGTGATTTTGAAATGGTTAGTTCTAGAGACGGACGAGACGGAGCCCGTGGGTCCTGATGTTGGTGCGGCCTAGGCAGCCGAGGTAGTTAGTTCAGTTAGTTTTTTCAAGAGTTTGGAGTTGTGGTCCCTAGCCAGGGTTTCTTGGAGTGCAGTCGGAAGTGAAGCCGTTATGCGAGTTCGGAGTCATGGTCCTAGGCCGTAGCCGGATGTCGTAGATCCTATCGACGTGAGTTTGGGGTCACGGTCCCAAGTCATAGCCGGATATAGTAGATCCTGTCGACGTGAGTTCGGGGTCACGGTCCTAGGGTTTTTGTCGAAAGTGAAGCTGTTATGCGAGTTCGGAGTCGTGGTCCCCTGATTTTTGTGTAGCGTAGTTGGAAATGAAGCTGTTACGCGAGTTCAGAGTCATGGTCCCAAGCCGTAGCTGGATGTCATAGATCCTGTCGACGCAAGTTCGAAGTCGCAGTCCCAAGGTTTTGGCATTTGAGCCCCCGAGCCTTGTTGGGCCTTCGTGGGGGTCGATGTGAGTTATTTTGCGCTACCCCATCCGGTTCCTCACAACCAAAGGGGCTGAGTTTCATCGCCTATCCCAATCGCTCGGGCTCGAAGACTAGCCCAGTGAGCTCGCTAACAGGTGCGATCGAGTGGAATCTAGGTCCGTCATTCGTGACGGGGTCGACATAGCCCTCTTATGGCATTCCACTACTCCTTTACCTGCAACCCGGCAGATGCCTAGGTCGTTCCAGAGACCGACCCGGGTGGCCTAATGGCCTCCCCTCGATGGAGATTCTGTGGGCTTGGTAAGAGGTTCACGATCGAACGAGAAGGTTGAGATGACCTGATTTGCCAGACCAGGCGAAGGCCACACGATGCTCATCTATGGTTTTCTCCCCTGGCTCTGTTGTTTGCTCATGTCGAATGAGGCAAATGCCGCTTCGTGACGCAACACGGAGCGTTCTGGTGTATTTCACTGCACGTGCGATGCTTAGTTCCCGAGCCCCCGGGCGGTTGATGCCCTAACCATACGAGGGTTCAGGCGTATGAAATGAATGCATGTATGGATGTATGAATGATTTGTAAAGAAATAGAGGGG
>NW_027098158.1:0-80000 GCF_019320115.1 Miscanthus floridulus
ATCACCACTGCCGCCGTAAGGCCATGATCGCGCAGCCTCTCCAGCGCCTTCAGCAGTGGCCGCAGCCTGTGTTGCTCCTCGCTCGGGACGCCATACCGCTAGTGCTCCGGCTGAACCTCCACTACCCTCCCAGTATAAGGAGGAAGTCCACTGTCGTCGTTGCAGAGGTAAAACCAGCTGGAGTACCAGCGACGATTGGATGATGTAAGTTGGGCTGGGACATAGAGGTTCAGCCGGTCCTGACGCACTTGGAGAGTGCAGCCACCGGTCCTCATTGCCTTCCTCGTGCCCGTCATACCCGTCGGCCTAGTGGTATGTGTCGCTCGAAACAGGTGAAGCCACAGCTCCCAATGGGGAGGGATTCCCAGGTACCCCTCGCAGACAGCGACGAAGGTGGCCACCTGTGCAATGGAGTTAGGGTTGAAGTTGTGGAGCTCCACGCCATAGTAATACGGGAGCGCCCGCATGAACTGATCCACCGGAAGGCCGAAACCACGCTCGTGGAAGGACACGAAGCTCACGACGTAGCCGTCGCGAGGCGTTGGCTCTGGTTCGCCTCTTGGAGCCATCCACTTTGGCCTGCTGGGATCGGTGATCGGGCGGAGGAGACCGACGTCGACGAGCGACTGCAGCACTCCCACGGTCACGTCAGACCGATCCCATGGGTCCGCCGTGAGGACCACGACGTTGGCCATGCGCGCGGTGGAGGTCGAGACTACCGCGGTAAGGCTCGCTTTCTGCCTCTCACTCCCCCCTTTCTCCCTTCTTCTCGGTGCTCTCTGTTTTTCTTTAGCAACAGCTAGAAGGCAGCAAAGGCAGACACAGGCAAGGTAAGGGGAGAAGGGGCGAGGCTCGTTTCGTATTTATGCAGGGAAGGGAGCAAATCGTGGGCAACGAAATCGGGGAAGTTACCCCCAACCCCCAAAAAATTCGCTGCGGTTATCCAGATCCGGTCTTACCGCCCACGCGCCCACTCCCTCCTCATTAATTGCGCGTATGGTTACGTCCTGTCGGCTGACACCATGTCGCGTCCAACCACAGCAGCAGCAGGCGCCGTTTTGCCTCCCCGAAAAAGCCGCCTCAAAAGACGCGCCTGCCGTTGTTAGCCGTAGGGAGAGAAATAACCCCCACCCGATTCCTTTCAGGCAAAGGAACTAGGCACCGAGCCCGCTACGGTCCAGGGGTTCGAAGGCTGGGCCCTTAGGGGTTTTGACGGCCGCCCTAGGGCAACAGAGTCAGGGGCGACTACGGGCGAGCCTGTATGAGGCCGAGGCCCAAGCAAGCGAAACGCTTGGGATGCCCTGTGTCGCGTCCGAGACCGGCAGGGAGGTCTCTGAATGGGATCCCACCGTAGGGAGGCACCGAGCCACCGAGGCCCAGCGAACGGCCTCGGCACCCACTAGAGAAACCCTCCGGTACTCTTGGAGCGCGTCTCCGGACCGCTAGCCGACCCCCAGCGAACGGGGTACGGGCCTCCACTCAGACTTACCCAATAATAGCTCACCGGAAATGCCATCGCTCGCGCCCACCGAGGGTAGCGTGGCACATTCCACCCCTCCTTCCGAGCGAAAAGGAAGCACGAGGGTTGAACAAAAAGTTAGGAGAACCCCTGACGGCCCTCTTGCTCCACGCAGAGGCTAAGGGACTCTTCCTGCAAAACATTGCCGAGGCCCAGCGACTTAAGCTCGCGCACGAGGGGGCTCGGCAAAGCAAACCCTCCTTCCGAGCGAAAAGGAAGCGTGAGGGTCGTTCGAAAAGCCAGAAGAACTCCTGACGGCCCTCTTGCTCCGTGCAGAGGCTAGGGAGCTCCTTCTGCAAAGACGCCGAGACCCCGCGACCTAGGCTCGCACCCAAGGGGGGCTCGGCAGACAAACCCTCACGCGTGAGGGGCAAACCAAAAGCCAGGGGGACCTTTGACCGCTCTCTCACTCCATGCGAGAGACTCGGGGGCTCCTCCTGCAACTTTGCCGAGACCCAGCGGCTTAGGCTCGCACACGAGTGGGCTCGGTAAACAACCCCCCGTCCGAGCGAAAAGGACATACGGGGGACGGACAAAAAAGTCGAAAGGACCCCTGACCGCCCTCTCGCTCCGTACGGAGGCTCAGGGGCTCTTCCTGCACCCAAGATAAAGGCAAGCGACCCAAGCCCGTTATGGTCCAGGGGTTCGAAGGCTGGGCCCTTAGGGGTTTCGATAGCCGCCCCAGGGCAACAGAGTTAGGGGCGACTACGGGCGAGCCTGTACGAGGCCGAGGCCCAAGCAAACGCTTGGGACGCCCTATGTCATGTCCAAGACCGGTAGGGAGGTCTCCAAATGGGATCCCACCGTAGGGAGGCACCGAGCCACTGAGGCCCAACGAACGGCCTCGGCACCCACTAGAGAAACCCTCTGGTACTCTTGGAGCGTGTCTCCGGACCGCTAGCCGACCCCCAGCGAATAGGGTATGGGCCTCCACTCGGACTTACCCGATAACAGCTCATCGGAAATGCCATCGCTCGTGCCCACCGAGGGTAGCATGGTATCTTCCACCCCTCCTTCCGAGAGAAAAGAAAGCGCGAGGGTCGTACAAAAAGCCGGGGGAACCCCTAACGGCCCTCTCGCTCCAGGCAGAGGCTAAGGGGCTCTTCCCGCAGCATCATCGAGGCCCAGCGATCTGAACTCGCATCCACGGGCTTGGCAAACACAATGAAAACCCCTCACTCGAAAGAGACAAAAGCCCCAGAAGAAGTGAAATCACTCCTCCAGGGCCTCGGGGGCTACACCCGGCGGGTGCGCTCGCGCGCACCCACCGAAGCCCTGAGTACGAAACACCATCCCGACAGGAACTATCAAGAGCCAATTCTCATCAAAACCTCAGGGGGAGTGCCTCCACTCCCCCAAGGCTTAGGGGCTACTGTCGGATACCGCGAGAAGGGGTACCCTAAGCAAGAACCAAAAAACGACTGCTTAGACTTCGTAAAGATTGAAACTAGCTAACAATCGCTGGCCTCGGGCGACCTCTCACCAAAGGCCTCGGCCAATTCTCCGTATCACTCGAGGCCCCCTCACCGCTGGCCTCGGGCGATCCCCCACCGAAGGCCTCGGCCGACCCCCTCTTATCGCAGGCCTCGGCTGGGTCACCGACCCTTCGCCTCGCGCGAGGCGGGCTCGGCAACACTCCGCTGCCTCTTCCTTCACCTGTCCCTCTGACCAAACGTCGCATCGCATTAACTCAGCCAACTGCTGCCACTGACATCGACCGCATGCTCGGCACAGTACAGCGAAATGGCCGACGGGACGGGGGGCGAGACTAGACAGGGGTTACCCGCCACTGTGCCCACCGCTATGCACATGGTTGATGCCCATGCCTCACTGTGCTGCCAACTCCTGCTCTGAGAACAACGCGGCGTGGGGAGCCACGACCGGGATACTGTGGCCTCGGAATTGGTACCCAGGACCAATAATTCCCTCCAAAGCCTCAGCAGTTTGCTTCAGGGGCTCGGCAGCCTGGGGATCCATGTCCGCCGAGCCCCCACGATGGCTCGGCCTAGGCATCTGCAGAGCCTTGGCCCCCTACGACGTCATCGCACGATGACCGGCACGTCGCCCGCCATGCCCTGCCTCAAGCTATACTGGAGCCCCACGACGTACAAGATCAAGTATGACCGACGCATCACTTCTGCACGACAAGGACGGGGCCACTCCATTGACCATACCACAATAGTGGCCGGCTACAGGGCTCAGACACGCCATCCCCACTTATCAGACGCTATGTAGCAACATATGTACGTCCTGGTTCTCCCTTATAAAAGGGAGGGGCCAGGGCCATTTCTAGAGGAGAGGAGAACAACGAGCAGAAAGAGGAACTCACCAATAGAACCACACACTTCTACGCTGCTTGAGAACAACGCCTCAAGCAGCCTGCACCATCCCCGGCCGAGACCTAGGGCTAGCTCCCTCTCTCACCTAGCTTGTAACCCCCTACTATGAGCACTCTGGTGCAAGGAATACAAGATCGATCTCTCAGACTGGACGTAGGGCGTTGATTGCCTGAACCAGTATAAACCTTGTGTCTCTTTGCATCACCATCGGGGATCAGGGGCACGCAGCACAAATTCACTCGTTGGTTAAGGACCCCCTCGGTCCGAAACACCGACACCAGTGGGCTTGGCCGTCGACGCCGCATCTGGCGCAGGGGGAGGAGGAGGGCCCGAGGCTAGGGTTTGAGTGGACAAGGGGAGGAGGCGAGGACCCAGGCGCGGGGGCTGGGGAGGCAAAGGGTGGAGCGGTGGGAGCGAGGGGCGGGAGCGGAGGGTGAAAGGACCTAGGATGCCGCCTAGAGGGGGGTGAATAGGCATTTCTGAAAATTAACATCTTTAAAAGCGGAAATGATTAGTAAAGTGAGTTTCCAAAAATGGAAACTCCAAATTAAGAGTACTACCACCCCTCACAAGTTAACCACAGAGTAAACAAGGTATAAAAAATATATCTAGAAGCTATAACCCTGCAACACCAAGTTGGAACAGAGAATAAATATTTTCAGTGCAGGCAGAAAATACCGGACATGTCCAGTATGAATACCGGACGTGTCTGGTATACACGATTTCTGTAGATCGGCACCGAACTTGCTCCTTTCGATTTCTATCTTCAAACCAAACTACAGGCACCTAATGGAGATGACAATATACACAGAGAACCTGCAAAATAGCTAGAGCAACACAAATATCAAATGGAATGCGAATTAAGACACGATTTTTGTTTTACCGAAGTTCAGACTCGTTCGAGTCCTACTCTCCATTGAGGGGGCTGCGGGTGACCCAACGAAGGTCAGCCCTAGAGGGTACCACGAAGGTCACTCTAGCCGGAGTCTTTTCCAACTCCTTTTCCTCCTTCCACTAATTTGATTCCAAGGCGGCGGAATCGACCGTTACAAACTTTCTGAAGCAACCACAATCTCTCGGTTGCTCTCCGGCGACGCCTAGCCCTCTAGGACCGAAGAGTCCAAGAGTAACAAATGCGAATCACGAGATTGACAATATACACAAGTGCTCAAGTGGTGGCTTCCTCTCTTTTTCAAATTCTTTCTCAACCCACAAATTGATTTTGCAATTTGGATCACACACACACTAAGAGAGGGTTTAGGAGAGTTGGCAAGGCTCAAAAACGTGTGTCTCTCTCAGCAGAATCAGCAGCCTCTAAAGGTGGAGGCTTGGGGGTATTTATAGCCCTCTTCAAAAACTAGCCGTTTTATAGCCGTTGCAATACCGGACATGTCCGGTATGCATACCAGACATGTCCAGTATGATTCACACTGCGCCAACGGTAACTAAGTTACAGTGAAGTTATGAGGCGTCGGAACTCTCGATGAATGCCGGGACTTCCGACCCTCTGCATATTTAAAAAACATGTAACTAAGTTAAAGTTAGAGAGGTGTCAGAACTCCCAATGGATGTCGGAACTCTCGACCCACAAGGCTTTTCAAAACTAGCCGTTGGCTTCTGGTCATCCATACCGGACATGTTCGGTATGAATACCGGACACATTTGGTATGAATACCGGACACGTCCGGTATGACTAGGACAGTGAAACCTCCAAGACTGTTGAAGTGTGAGACATCGGAACTCCCGACCCATGCCAGGACTCCCGACCATCAGAACTCTCGACCTACGTCAGAACTCCTGATGAACCAACCCGAGAACAACAATTTTATAGCTGCTAGACAAATACCGGATACGTCCGATATGAATACCGGACACGTCCGGTATTGCCAAACCAGCAAGAAATCAGTTAGCACTTTTGTCACTCCAATAATCAAACCTCACATGGGTTGGCTTAAGCACTTATGAAACATTATCTATCAACATGATGCATCCCTCTTAGTAGTACGGCATACCTATTAAACTCAAGATAAATGGAAATATGAATTTGTGCCACTTGAGTTGTTCTTTTGAATTGATGCCGTCCGTTCCAATCTTCATCAAGTAAGGGTGCTTAACATGTTGATGTTGATCTTTTCACTTGAGCATAGCCATCTTGAGCATGTGACTTGATTCCATTCATCAAATTTGAATAATCCCAAATGTATCAAGTCACTTCCATCAAATGCTTCATTATAGATTTGATTCTTCACATCAATATGACCATCTTTAGCTTGATTAGTACCTCAACTAAATGCAAGTACTTTCTTCTTCACCCTAGCTAGGTTCTTCGGCCGCCAAGCCGTCGCTTGCCCTTCACCCTTGCTTAGTACCTCAAAGCCTTTCCTTGCTATCTTCACCATCTCAAGCCATCAAGTCACATCTTGTTGTTGAATCATCCATTCATATGTATTGTTATCTTTTTCATTTTAATTTAGCAAGCTTCAAATATGAGACCATTCCATATGCAATCCCTCATGTCTCATTAACTAATAATCATGAGCTTACTTTCACATAGTACATGGAAATCCCACAAGAAATAAGCCTTCACATGAATTCCATTTGCATTGTTGTCTTGTGCTTGAACTAGATTGTTTATACAACAACACATTATTTTGGCTTTCATTAAGTACCTGTGAGATAACCTATTTCCTGTTTACACTTAGCAAATGGGTTAGTCCTTTAATCACGTTGTCATTCAATCATCCAAAACCCACTAAAGGGCTAGATGCACTTTCAATCTCCCCCTTTTTGGTGATTGATGACAACTTGATTAAAGCTTACAAAATGATATAAACATTTAAACTTTTAGGTTCAATGATTTATGAGATGCTCCCCCTTAATATGTGCTTATGATTAGAATTCACAAAACTGACCTCAAATGTCAGTTGCACATACTAAAACAAATAGGAGACTCCCCCTAAATCATTGCATCCATGGGGTGCATGTGTGTGTGACAAAGAGAAACCGTGATGCATATGACAAGATATATCATACAAGAATAAATATAAAGGCATCACATCAAATATTTTCATTCTAGCATGCATAGTCCTTATGAAAATAAATATGACACATGTAATTCACACATAGCACTCATTACAAATTTTCTCAAGTCCAGAAACCACTGATATATAGATAAAGATCATGTCTCAAGAGATACATAGATAAAGCAAAAGTCTCATCTCTCACAAGATATAATCAATGAAGCTCAAAAACAAACTACAGCCTGCAGTACATATCTTCAGGTACAAAGATAAGCAAATGAAACTATCTTGAAGCTTTAATCAGTCTCTCTCCCCCTTTGTCATCTATCACCACAAAGGTCCAACAATGACATACTAAGGACAAAGGGGCTACAAGCTGTCACTAATCTCTGGCATCACTCATCATCATCATCATCTCTCCCAGCATCTTCGTCATCAGAGCGGGTAACACCAGCCAGACGAGAACCACCGGCACTAGATGGGTCGTAGCCACCAGAGCCGTAGTAGCCGCCACCACCTGTCAACTCACTCCACCAATCTGTAGCATAGTCACCGGCAGTGCTGGGACGTGGCTGAGAGTGAGTAGGCACACGAGCCTGAAGTGGTAGAGTGTCAGGGTGCTTAGGTGCCTGCTGCTGCTGCTGTCGCTGTATGAACTCAACATACTCTCTATCATATCTAGCCTACTACTGCTCCTCAGTCTCAGGCTCACTGGCTGCCTCATCTGATAGAGGAGACCTAGGAGGATCAAGCTCAAGATTAGAAGCAATTTGCTTCAAAGTCCGAGTGTCCTTCCTCCTAGCCTCCCTCTCCTTCTGCTGCCTAGTCTAGATGTCACGGCACATCCCAAATATGGAGCTGAAAAGCCTGCGGATAGGCGAAGAAGGACTGCCACGGCGTGAAGTAGAACGTGAAGGAGCATGTGGTGAAGGTGAAGCTCCTGCTGGTGCACCACTCCCAGGTGCATCTGCCTCTAGTGCTGCTGCTGCTCCTCCTAGTCCTGCTAGAGGTAACCCTGTCTCAGGCAGATCTGCAATAATCTTCAGGGCCTTATGAATCTTATCATACTCGAATGTGTGCCTAGTCACCTGCTCAATCATATGCATGATATAAGGAGCAAAACCACAGCCCTTGAGGGGCCTCTCTCCCACACTCCTGATCTCAGACCAAATAAAGTCAAACACGCTGAAAGGCCGAGCATCAGGTGCCATCCTATGGAGTAGGTTCCTAGAATAATCTACAATGTTGCCCATGTCTCCACCCTTGTAGTCAATAGTCTTCCTGAACATCCTATCCAGGTATTTGTAGGTAGGGTGAAGACCTAGAACCTTCCCCACAGCTCCTCTCTCACCACCAGGAGGATACATATATGCAAGCTGCTCAGAGGGTAACACCTGCTTGGTGTGGATCCTGTCCCTTTGGAAATCATCCTCTGAGAAGCCAAGGTGGGCAGCAAAAACATCATAGTCAACACTGTACCACTGGCCCTCAAGCATCCAGTGCATCCACCGCTCATCCTCCTCAACAAACAGAGTAGCATAGAACTAAGCTACTACTTCTATGTTCCAGTCATGCTGGAACTCCATGATCTCATAAACCCCAGTGCGCTGGCAAATAGCAATGGCATGATCAACTGAGGCCTTCTGCAACTCTCTGACGTACTGCTAGTCAATCCACTGAGACCTGGCAATCATAGGGTTCCTGGTGAGAATCACACTGGAGTAGAAATCCAGGTGAAAGGCTGTCTGGAAGCGGTGATCGTACTGAACCTTAGGTAAGCCTCTCGGATCAACCCTTCGCTCATCTCTAGCTCTCCTGGTCATACCCTTTCCTCTGTAATCAACCCTGGAAACATAGGAGGGTACATTGGGCAGACGTGTCTCAAGGAGACCATAGTGCATCCCCTGACCAGGCTGGTGCTGAACTGGAGGAACTGGCTCCTCCTCCTCAATCCCCTGCTCCTCATATGAGCTGTCACCGTCTGATCCTCTGTGAGTGCTCTTCCTCTTTTTATCTTCTCTGGGCTCCACTCTGAACTCATCAGAATCAGTGTTAGAAGAAGAGCTCCCTGACCCCTCTGCATACTGAGGTGCTGCACTAGAGGCAGCTCTGGTAGGCCTCCTGTTGCTCGGCTGGAATCCAGGATACATCTCCTGTCTCGCCTTCTTATACTTTTCAAGTGCTGGATCGTGTCTGTGCTTGAACCTAGGCTCCTGTCGTCCACTCATGGCTGCTGTCCTATATCCTAAGATTTCCAAAGAATTTTAGATACATGCCCATAGCTTATTCTTGAATTGTAATTAGACATAGATTCTTTTATCCAAGGTTTTACAATCACCTCGACACACCATTGTCACAAGGTTTGCAAAACATAGATACAGAAGAAACTGTGCCTAATAAACAATTCTAGGATAGCATTGAATCAAAGGAAGCAGAGAGCCTGCTCTGCTAGGTCATACCGGACACGTCCGGTAGCATACCGGACACGTCCGGTATGGGCGACCAGCAACCCTAACCAGGGTTCCTTGATTCAAACCAACACGGATTAATATCAAACTTTGGGCATTGCTTCTCCATCACCAATACAGCATATTGACCGAAGGAATTTTCAAATCATGTATTGACCAAGTAGATCGGACGAGGTCCGTGATTAGGGTACCTTGAGAGGAGAGAAGAGAGAGCGATGTGAAATCCAAATCCACGGGCCTTCAATCCTTGATCCAAGCCTTCTCCAATGCAATCTCCCTCTCTCTCTTTTCCTTGGTGAAATCCTTGGTCGCCCTAGGTGGGAAGAAGGGCATCGACTGGTTGATTTAGAGGAGGCAAGTCTATTTGGGCCGAAGGGGTATGCTCTGTTTTTATAGTCTCGCTCATACCGGACACGTCCGGTATACGCGGGCTGGCCCAAATAATTCCAAAATGTGTTCTCACTCTTCCAAACCCTTTCTCTGTTGTTGCTCAGTCCAAAAAGGTGTATGATCTTGATCCAAACCGAGTACTATCACTTTTCTTATCGAATGCCATCAATTTATTTTCTCTTTTCCAAATATATGGCATAATCAATAATTTGCTTGCTTGAGAGAGATAAAGTGAGACAAAGTAGATTGTGGACTTAAGAAAAACCATGTCATGTGTGATTAGCCGATCAGACAATCAAGGAGAGCTATAATCACCACATGACAGGGCTAGGTCGCAAAGACCAAGATTCAAATAGTTTTTCAAATTTACACCACCTACACATGCTAGTTATGGGTTTTGAAAAACATCTCTCCTATGTCACACAAATGCACATTCTAACATGTAAAGGGCCTTAGATGCACTTACAATGCATATATGTAAAAACATACCTTTGCCTTGAGCCCACAAGAATACCACTAAGAAGATACATGGCATGATAATCTTTATGTTGACCTTGATTGCCAAGTAATCATGCTTGATACAAATTCAATTTTTCATCCAAAGGACTACAAAGAGTGCTAGATAAATTTGTTAGTCCACAATGGTGCAAAATAAAAATTTAGCTCCCCCTAAATAAGTGCTTCAAGTATTTTGAATGACTTTCAACAAGCACTTTTATTCTAATAAGAAATTGAGAGCCAATTTTCATTTTGACCATAAACCAAATAAGATTGCCATAGTTAAAACTGAGTTTAAGAGATGCTCACAATCCACTTAGATTTGATAAAACACAAGCTTCTGAGTAAGTTAGGGATATATAAAAAATGTATGGATCGAATACTCAGTTGCAACACAATTAGTGTTCTGGTCCATGCAATACCGGACATGTCCGGTAGTATACCGGACACGTCCGGAATACACAGAACAGAAACACTGACTTTCTGTCCCTGGCCATGCCAGACACGTCCGATGGTAATACCGGACACGTCCGATAGGTTCAGGACAGAACCAATTAATTCACTGCTTGTAATTTTAGCTCTAGTATTTATTGTAAACTTGCATCTCAACAAATGAATTTCTTTACTAGAGAGCTGTTAAAAGCATCATATGGCAAAGTAGAATTCCTTTTAATTGAATCTTATTAGCCACTTTCATTATTTCACAAATGTGTCTATTTGTGACCTTTTGTACACAAACCGAACAAAGTGGCTATGATATAAAGTTTAGGTACTTGTTACCAATGATGAGGATGAAATAGATGATATATTTATTGAATTATCTTCGGGTCAACCATATAAGGGATTATGATAAGAATTGGTTGATAGATTGAGTGAATATTATCAAATTGCTTGCTCAACCACCCCGAAGTTTTCATCTCATCACCAAGTACCTACATCATTAACCTAAGCACACTTTGGTACCCAACTCTTGTTGGGTCCTTTTAAGTTAGTCAACAAGTGCTTAGGCACCCAAATGGCTTTAGCATTAGTTTGTGGTGAACACATCACCTTACTAGTGCTAACTCCATTTGTGGTCTTCCTAAGCATATCATTATAAACAAATGTGTTTGGCTTAGGAGTTTTACCATTTGGGCATTCATAGCTTAGATGCCTCTTTCTTCTACAAGCATAGCATATGCGGCCTTTGTGTGCTCTATGCTTGCTTTGCTTGTATGGACATCTATCAACCTTGTGGCCCATCTCATTGCACCCATAGCATCTTCTAGTTGCAACTTGGGCTTCCTTTCTTGCTTCTTTGTACATTGAGCATTTCTTGGTAGGATGCCCCAATTTCTTGCTCATGAGACAAGCACTTTGTCCATGACTCTTCATTTGCTTGGCCTCCTTGGTAGAAGCCTTTTGATTGGCCGCTTCAACCTTGTCGGCCCAACTCTTGTGTGGACACATAGCCCACTCATGTCCATACAATCCACAACCATAGCATATCCTTTTTCCATGTTTCTTGCTCTTGGTTGTGTTGGCCTTGCTTGAGATGTGATTCTTTTGTTTAGCTTTGGAGGAAGCAAGGTTTGAACCCTTCTCAAGCTTCTTCACCATGTTATCACGGTTATCTTGAGAAGGTTGTGCTTTCTCCTTACCCTTCAACCGAATCACATCTTTCTTTAATCTTTGCACTTCTTCTTTGAGCTCTATGTTTTCTATAAGATTTAGCTCAATCGAAGATTGGCTTGCTTGGGGAGCACACTCATTAGCACAAGAAACATTTAATTGAGATGGTGTACTAGTGAGTAAATGTGTGAGAGGTTGAGAGGATTTTACCAATGTGATCACAACCTCATGTGCTACCTCAAGCATAATGTTTGATTCTACTAATTCTTCATGAGAGCACTTTAGATGAATATAATTAGCTTGTAGCACATTGTACTTGCTTGATAGTTCATCTAGCCTTGCCTTGAGCTCAAAGTTTTCCTTCTCTAGTTGTGAAACACTAGAAGAGGAATTAGTAACTAAAGCATGCTCGATCGACAATTTATCATACCTCTCATTTATTGCCTTTAGCTCTTGCAATTTGGAGATGAGAAACTTTTCTTGATTTTGAAGCGATTGCTCTTGCTTCTCAATCTCTTCTTCAAGCTCATCATTCTTTTCGACTATCTTCATGATGATGAACTTGTCTTTGTGGTTGAGATGATCAAGGTTGTAGTTGTCTTCAACTTCAACATCACTCTCCACTTGATCATCTACTCGTGCTATCTCCTTGGCTTGATCTCTCTTGCTAGCCTTCTTCTTGCTTTTCTTGGTCATGAGACACAAGTGATGAGTATCATGAGATACTGAGGTTGACTCATCACTTGGTCGCCATCGGGCTTGAGCATCGCTGCAAACAGCTGCTTGCTGGTCTACTGCCTCGGCCATACCGGACACGTCCAGTAGGAATACCGGACACGTCTGGTATGTGCAGACAGACAGCACGTCATGTGCTGCTTGCACTTCTTGCTCCGGCTCGGTGCTCTTGAGGTCTTGTGAGGCTTCTTTGCTGCATGAAGACACAATGGACATACTTTCCATTGACTCGACCTCAAGTGCATCATCGCATTTGGATTCTCCATATAATTCAACGAGTTTGGTCCAAATGAGATGAGCACTCTCCGGAGATGGTTGTCCATTGAATATTGCCTCATCTTGAACCTCTACACTCAATGTACTATTAATAGCTTGAGCATTGAGTTGTATGCATATCTCTTCCTCTTTTGATAAATTCTTATAGTTGCTCCAATCAACTATAGGAAGAGGTATGCTTGCAAACACAATATGCTCAACAATAGGACTAATATGTCTAAAAGCATTGAGTACATGAATTGACCAAGGTAGAAAGTTTGAACCATCATTTTGGAGAAGCATCGGCTCCAACTCGATAGGCGTCGACATCCTTTTCTCACGGCGGTGAAGCTTTAGGTGAGAAACTCGCTCTAATACCAATTGAAAGGACCTAGGATACCGCCTAGAGGGGGGTGAATAGGCGTTTCTGAAAATTAATACCTTTAAAAGCGGAAATGATTAGTTAAGTGAGTTTCCAAGAATGGAAACTCCAAATTAAGAGTACTACCACCCCTCATAAGTTAACCACAGAGTAAACAAGGTATAAAGAATATATTTAGAAGCTACAACCCTGCAACACCAAGTTGGAACAGAGAATAAATATTTTTAGTGCAGACAGAAAATACCGGACGTGTCCGGTATACACGATTTCTGCAGATCGGCACCGAACTTGCTCCTTTCGATTTCTATCTTCAAACCAAACTGTAGGCACCTAATGGAGATGACAATATACATAGAGAACCTGCAGAATAGCTAGAGCAACACAAATATCAAATGAAATATGAATTAAGACACGATATTTGTTTTACCGAAGTTCGGACTCGTTCGAGTCCTACTCTCTGTTGAGGGGGCTGCGGGTGACCCAGCGAAGGTCAGCCCTAGAGGGTACCACAAAGGTCACTCTAGCCGGAGTCTTTTCCAACTCCTTTTCCTCCTTCCACTAATTTGATTCCGAGGCAGCGGAATCGACCGTTACAAACTTTCCAAAGCAACCACAATCTCTCGGTTGCTCTCCGGCGACGCCTAGCCGTCTAGGACCGAAGAGTCCAAGAGTAACAAATGCGAATCACGAGATTGACAATATACACAAGTGCTCAAGTGGTGGCTTGCTCTCTTTTTCAAATTCTTTCTCAACCCACAAATTGATTTTACAATTTGGATCACACACTCACTAAGAGAGGGTTTAGGAGAGTTGGCAAGGCTCAAAAACGTGTGTCTCTCTCAGCAGAATTAGCAGCCTCCAAAGGTGGAGGCTTGGGGGTATTTATAGCCCCCTTGAAAAACTAGCCATTTTATAGCCGTTGCAATACCGGACATGTCCGGTATGCATACCGGACATGTCCGGTATGATTCACACTGCGCCAACGGTAACTAAGTTACAGTGAAGTTGTGAGGCGTCGGAACTCCCGATGAATGCCGGGACTCCCGACCGTTGGAACTCCCGACTTACGTCAGAACTCCCGACCCTCAGCATATTTGAAAAACATGTAACTGAGTTAAAGTTAGAGAGGTGTCGGAACTCCCGATGGATGTCAGAACTCCCGACCGTCGAAACTCCCGACTCACGTCGGAACTCCCGACCCTCAAGGCTTTTGAAAACTAGCCGTTGGCTTCTGGTCATCCATATCGGACACGTCTGGTATGACCAGGACAGTGAAACCTCCAAGACTGTTGAAGTGCGAGACGTCGGAACTCCCGACCCATGCCGGGACTCCCGACCTACGTCGGAACTCCCGACGAACCAACCCGAGAACAACAATTTTACAGCTGTTGGACAAATACCGAACACGTCTGGTATTGCCAGACCAGCAAGAAATCAGTTAGCACTTTTGTCACTCAAATAATCAAACCTCACATGGGTTGGCTTGAGCACTTATGAAACATTATCTATCAACATGATGCATCCCTCTTAGTAGTACGGCATACCTATTAAACTCAAGATAAACGGAAATATGAATTTGTACCACTTGAGTTGTTCTTTTGAATTGATGCCGTCCGTTCCAATCTTCATCAAGTAAGGGTGCTTAACATGTTGATGTTGATCTTTTCACTTGAGCATAGCCATCTTGAGCATGTGACTTGATTCCATTCATCAAATTTGAATAATCCCAAATGTATCAAGTCACTTCCATCAAATACTTCATTATAGATTTGATTCTTCACATCAATATGACCATCTTTAGCTTGATTAGTACCTCAACTAAATGCAAGTACTTTCTTCTTCACCCTAGCTAGGTTCTTCGGCCGCCAAGCCGTCGCTTGCCCTTCACCCTTGCTTAGTACCTCGAAGCCTTTCCTTGCTATCTTCACCATCTCAAGCCATCAAGTCACATCTTGTTGTTGAATCATCCATTCATATGTATTATTATCTTTTTCATTTTAATTTAGCAAGCTTCAAATATGAGACCATTCCATATGCAATCCCTCATGTCTCATTAACTAATAATCATGAGCTTGCTTTCACATAGTACATGGAAATCCCACAAGAAATAAGCCTTCACATGAATTCCATTTGCATTGTTGTCTTGTGCTTGAACTAGATTGTTTAAACAATAACACGTCATTTTGGCTTTCATTAAGTACCTGTGAGATAACATATTTCCTGTTCACACTTAGCAAACGGGTTAGTCCTTTAATCACGTTGTCATTCAATCATCCAAAACCCACTAAAGGGCTAGATGCACTTTCAGAGGGCCCTGGAGAGGCAGGCATAGAGGAGGGATTTCGGCAGCCCACCAGGGCACTTGTAGCCGGCGTCCTTGCTGAAGAAGTCGGCGGGGCGCAGGAAGGGGCGCGGGGGGGGGGGGGGGGGGGGGGGGGGGGGGAGTCACGCGACTCGCGACTGCGAGTGCAACAATGTAGGGAGTGCGGCGAGGGGGGGGAGGAGAAATGAAGTAGGGTTAGCAGGGAAATGAAGTTGGGCTCTTAGCAGGCCGCCAGGCCGTTGTAGTCACCGGGCCGATGTCGTGCCTAACTGTAAATGTCGGGCCATGCCCGCCCACGTGCCTGAGTATCGGCCCAAGCACGGCCTGCTCCATCGGGCGGGGCTAGCCTAGGCCCGCTGACCATTGGGCCATGCCGTGCTTGGCCCAGGCCAAAATAGCGTGCTTCATGCCGGACCATCGTGCCTCGCGCTGTATGAACATCTATACTCTCTCCTCCGAATTAGTTAGGCGGCCATGGCTAGCTGAGCACTATCTCATCTCGTACGTACATCGATTCTCTTAAACGCACAGTCGCCCATCGCCCTGCAGCATTTGCCTTTTCTTATGAGTTATGAAGTCTATTACTCGCTTGGTAAAAAAAACAATTATGAATACGGATCTAGACATTCTTCTGAAATCTACTAGCTATTCTCAAAAGAAATACAATTCTAGATATGAATTTGGACATACCAAGAATTATAATCGCAGCTTCTGAAATGTTGCACCGCTCCGGAAAAAAAAACCCGGCAGTGGCTGGCAGCCTGGCAGGTGTCGTTTTCGTCGCCGTTCCGATGATGTAGAAATTCTGGTACGAGAGTCGCACTCGCTGGATGGCAGGAGTACGCAGTTTCGTTGGACGTTGCAGTCTTCTTTCTGTACCCATGTACTGGACCGGCCCGACCTGTCATGCACTGGTACTACTGCTCTAGCTATTCAAATTTGGTACGGGCTTTGTTTTTGTAGCAACGATTGTTCTGTACATGATGCTGATGCAGGAGCGCGCCGCTTGATGGGAGAGAGCCGAGAGCCGAACACACATTTTCCGTTCTCAGTCACCAGCAAGCTACAGTCCGGTACCTTCCAAGTGTCACTCTTCTGAAATCTACTAGCTATTCTCAAAAGAAATACAATTCTCGATAGGATTCGTATTTTATCCGGTTGTTTCATCTGCTGTCCTGACTCCTGACCCTATGTGTTGTTGACTTGTTGCTACAATGGCCATTGTTAGATTATCAATTTAGACTTACCATTATACATGTATGCAAGATTAGCACGATTAGCACTGCTGCGGTGAGGAGCTCCAGGCGATTAGCCTGTTGTCAGTAGTCAACCAGTGTGCTTGCACATAGACGGCCATTGGGCAGACAGCCACACAAATAATCAAGTGGATCGAGACGCTCACGTCACACAGATACGCCCAGGATTCGTATTTTATCCGGTTGTTTCATCTGCTGTCCTGACTCCTGACCCTATGTGTTGTTGACTTGTTGCTACCGTCGGGCGTCGGCTAGATACGCACGGACAGGAAGCCACCTGAAAACTTTGCACACCATTCGCATTGGCATTCTACACTTATCAAATGTCTGGCTAGGTCAGGAGAAGAAATAAGCTGCTCAAGTTTTAGGTGAAGGCGACGGATTGTTGTTAATCCCTGCTTCCAACTAATCCGCTGAGCATCTTATTAGTTGTCTTGTATTCGCTATGCAAATAAACTAGGGTATACATTAATACCTTCGTCTAAAAAAAAAGACAATTCTAAATCTAATCAAAGTTAAATTATTTTAAGTCTGACTCAATTTGTAGAAAATATTAATTAACATATATGACTCTAAATATATATGCTTTAAAAATATATTCATCATTCCAAATTATAAGTTGCTTTTGATTTTCTAGATACATAGCTTTTATTTATGATAAATATACACATAATTAATGTATATTTAGTACCCAGCATATATCTAGAAAAACTAAGACGACTTACAATCAAGAGTATTTCATAAATCATGACAAATCTAATTTTTAGACCGGACGAGTTACAAACATGATCCTCCCTCTTGGATGAATACTTTAATTTATTCAGTAGTAAAAGATTATATATGTCCTTCTCCCAGAGATCACAAGGAACGTACGTACATACACTCAAACTTGCGTGGATGCGTGTGGGCGGTTGTGGTTACTGGTGTCATGTGCTCAACTTGCCCTAATTGGCAACATAGCCTGACAGTGCCAACTTGCAATGCAACGCGTGTTACTGTACGCAGTAGTAATTCTGAACACTAGTACACCGCCCACCGCATATTCCCCCATCGCTATCTTTTTCTTATTACGTGTGCATATATGGATGCACGCTTTGTGCATTGTTGTTATTTTCAGCACCAACGATCGATTGTTGCTTGCCGATCGAGCAGTTCAGAGTGAGATGCTGTGTGAGTGGGTAACACTTACGCGTCTCCAAGAGTAGCCTTGTTCGCTTGGCTGATAAGCCATGACTGAAAGTATTATTGACTGATTTATGGTGAGAGAAAAATAATATTCGTTGACTGAAAAAATATAGCTTATAAGCCAAGCAAACAGAGCAAGTAATGTCTGCTAAGTGCTAACTCGTACTGTTGGCGTTATTTTTATGGCCGGAGCCTGAGAAGTACGTACTGTAATTAATAGTAGTAGCTAATTTTCTGCGAGAGATAATGTTAACTATGTAGGCCGATCGTCAATTTTATAAATTCATATAATTTGACAACATGAGAATTATATATTGATTGTGAAAGTATCATGGCAAATGTAAAAACATAATAAATCCGATGATGCTAAACGTAACTATCCGGATTTTTAGAAAATTGATGGTCAAAGAGTAGAGCGGGTTAGCTTTGGGCAAAACTGAAAAACACTACTCAAGTATTATTGCATTAAGCATGTTGGATCCACGTTTACTTTGAAGATCGGGATCCACGTTTACTTTGAAGATCGAGTGTGCTGTGCTAGTGCTTGCATGTTGGGTCTTTTAGACCAGGTTGAGGTGTTGGTCGATTTTTCGACCAAGTTGAGTTGTTAGTTGAGTCATTTCGATCAAGTTGGAGCAAGTAGTGGTGTGATTTTGACGATTGTCCGGTCGTTGTACCATAGTTGCGCTATATGAATGGGACAGTCGCTTCAGTTGTATGATTTTTTGTTCTAGTTTTCATTCAAAGAACTGCACTGGCACTTGTCTTTATTTTCTTTCTTTCTTCGTCTAATAAAAATCACGACAAAACTTTTTCCGTTCTTTCCAATAAAATATTGTACTGGTATTTTTTGGAGTCATATGAAAATAAGATTTCAAAAAGTATATATTTATTTCCATATTTCTTTAAATCTGCAAGCTGCATCATGTATACTGTACTTTTTTTTCTAAAAAAAATACTATGATATTTATTGCTCCAACTCCAACCTGGGATCACAAGAAACGAGTGATGGGCCATGTGACCCTTCAAGTACTGCCGTGAAGGCAAATTTACACTTGGCCGCGAAGGATCACCTTGTGGACGGACATGTGTGTGGCAAGGTGGGTGGTGGTGGTAGTGTTTTCTCGGTGGAGCTACAGCTACCACATCCCTTGGCCGAGGCAGTTTCTGTTGTAGTGACACCGACGTCACTGGCGCGAGTGCCGACGACGTGGGGAGCTCCAACCTCGGCCTGCACCCATCTCCTGGATACGGTGCGCCGCGTGTATGGCGTCCAGACTGGAAAGGCTTTGCGCCGCTAGCGGCCGTACGGACCGCACGGAAAAAAGAAGCAAAACGAAACCATTGCCGGCCGTGTGCGCGCGAGTTTTTCTTGTGTGTTTCATCGTCGTCGGAGGGGGCGCGCCTGGTCCGGACTCTGCACGTTGTTCCCTTCCCCTCCAACACCATGCGTATCATATCGTGCTTCTGTTCGACTGTTCCTGGAGGTGGCACAGCTGCTACAGCTAGGTATGGTGTGCATGCTCACGCTGCTCGCAAGTCGCATGGAACGGAAAACAGCGATGCCGAATTGCCGGATGCGGTGCGGGGCCAGGGCCAGGGCCAGGGCCAGGCGCGCTCCTCCATCCACGGCACCATGCCACGTGCCGGGTGGACCCCCGCGGATCGCCAGCGGCGGGGCCCTTCCAAGTGTCACTTGCGGCTCCACTCGTCAGCCAGCTAAGGCGGACAAGAGTCGTCCCAGCGGCCCAGCCCCACTCGTCAGTGAGCGAGACGAGACGAGACGAGACAGCGGGATTTATTGAGAGCGCGTCCCCCTCCGGTCCTCCCTCCCTCCCCGCGCCGCTGCCTTCCCTTCTCGACTCCGATGACTCCAATTTCACGCCTTCGCTTATAAATACCGGCATTCGGGGGCACTCGGCCTCGGCAAGCCCACTGCACCACGCCGCCCCGAGGACAGGGAGGACGCGGGCATTGCCGATCCAAACGCGCGCCGCCGCGTCAACTCGCCTCCGCCGCCGCGCCAACTCGCCTCCGCCGCCGCTCCGTAACTGGTACGGCTTCGATCTACTCCCCGTCCCCGATCGGGTGGCTTCGGTCCGATTGCTCGGTCGATGTGCGCGTTAGCTCGTCGTCGGATGAATGGATGATGGATTATTAGTTTGTGTTGTGTCGCCGCGTGGACGTCTGCAGATTCGGAGTTGTTCATGGTGTCGTCAGACTATTCTGGCGTCGCCTTCTTCTTTTTTTCCTTTTTTTTTGGCGGTGTGTGTGCATGCGTCCATGCATGACTCGTGCGTGTATTTGTGTGTTTTTAGAACGAAGCGGTGTGTGTGGTTTCTCTCCGGCCATCCGGAGATTTTTGGGGGGAATTTGTTGAGATTTTCCTGGATGTCTCCGATCGTCTCGGCGCAGTGCTGTGGTGCGTGAGCTGTCGTAACTTAACGGTGGGGAGAAAAGTTGCGCATGTTCCTTCACCCTCGTTACTCCAGTTTCTGTACATGTGGGTTGGAAATGGCTCCAGCAACTGAATCTCGTGCTCTTGTTTTTCCACTGCTTGTGTTCTCTGAAAATTCGTCGCACGTAGCTGCGCTACCCGTGCATCGCGTCTTTTTCTTTAAAAACTCTTTTATTACTCCTTTGTTTGATCGGTTTTGGACGTGGTAACTATAGCTGGTGAGCTGTTCTCCTTACAAGTCGTCGTGGAAAATTGATGCGTGCGTTCGTTGGTTCCTAAACTCTGGGTTAGGACTGGGCCCCACCCGTGGAAGAGGGGCCTCTTGGACCAGACCGTGAGCTGCAATTATCCGCTGGAACAATTTTCAGTGCTCTAATCTAGTTCATCATCAGAGGATTTTGCACAAGTTCTCATCTAGTTAGATATAACCTGCTGAATTATATTGTTAGAATGGTTATTTAAAAGGGGCTTTTGCATTTTTACCCCTATTTTGTATCAAAATTGTGATTTTGTCCCTGTTTTTTTTTTTTACTTTATGAATTTATCCCTGCGTTTTCAAAACGAAGCACTACTTTGCCCCTATTCTGTCATCCTCCCCTAATGGTGTTAACATTTGTACAAAATGACAGAAATGCCCATATGATTTTGCCCCCATTTGTTATGTATATTTGTGATTTTACCCCTGATTTGGAATTAGGCATTTATATTGTAATGTTGACAAAAATGATTACATTTGGTCAAATATATTTGGCACAACTTGCAATTATTTCGATTCAGATTTAATATTGAAAAAAAATTCAAAATTTTGGCAGCACATTAGCAATATTGTATAATCTTTAACCACGAGGAGTTCACTCGAACATAGGCGCCATCAACTCAACACAAACTAGTTTTGGAAAAAGAAACACAAATCCATAACACGCAGCACTGCCGTATCCATGCAAGCATGCGGATTCGTCTCGAAATAGTCCAACGCGGACCGCATGTAGGCGTTCGTCACGGCCCCCGCGGCGCCGCTCACCAACTGCACGGCGCGCGGTAGAGAGCCAGAGACGACGTCGGCTCCCCCGCGGGGCACACGGCGCTGGTCAGCACGATAGCGTTGGGCGTTGGCAAAGTACCCCGTGGGGAGCGGAACCGCGGCCGCCCATCCACCGCGAACAGCAGCTTGCTCCGCCGCGACGGCCGTATCCCAACGCCCGCTCCACACGAAGCCAACCAGTGCCTCGAACGTGGTGCACACACGGCCCTCTAGCGCCACCGCCGCTTTGACACGCGATGGACGCGGGCGTGAACCGGAACGAGCGGTGCTGGGTGCATGAGCGGGGAGTCCGAGTCGTCCTCGTCCTCATCCCCGTCGCCGTCCCCTTCGTCGTCGTCATCGGTGATCTGGGCGAACTCATGGTGCGGGAAGACCGAGACTGCGGCGTGCGCCCCTGAGCCGGACCCGGACAACACCCGCTGCCGGGCACGGCCGCCGCCCAGCGCGCACACGACGAAAGGCCGCGGTCGCCCCCTGCGCCCCGGAGCAGCAGCCGCACTACGCAGGAGCCCCGAGGCCGGGAGGCGCCGCCACACCGCGCGCCCTACCTTTGGTGCAGAAGCTGCCGCCGAGGTCGGCTGTGCACTCGCGACCCCGCGCCAGATGCGCATGTGCCCTATGCAGCCTGGGTCGGACGAGGAAGATCCTAGAGACAAGGATAAGGGGCAGTGTGGTCATTTCGCCTTTGCTTTTTAGATTTAGAAGTTTTTTTAAATCATTTATTCCCTGTCCATCTAAGGACATCCAAAGTAGGGGCAAACAAATCGTTCATTTCAAAATAGTAGGAGTAAAATCACAAAATTGAAAAAGCAGGGATAAAATCATAATTGGAGCACTGGATAGGGGCACGATCATAATTTTCCCTATTTAAAAAGTTATTGTACGAAGAAATTCAGAACCTCACGTTACATACATATAATGGCTTCTGATGTCAAAGTTTGCCCAAATTGACTTATTTTTTCATGGACAGCTAGGCCATTTTGGTACATGAACTTTCTCTAATCTATCTAGTGATTGGCTCTGATCTTCCCTTCCCCTAAAAAAGAGCCTGCTTTGTTTGTGGACGAGCCGCCTGGTGACCCTATGTTAAGCGTCATTTCATTATTTTCTATTTAAGCCTCCACTTTATTAATTCCTCTCTCAGGTTATGGATCTACTAAGGCATCCCTTCAAGGGAGTTGTCACTGATATCAAAGGAAGGGCCACTTGGTACAAGCATGATTGGGTTGCAGGACTCCACTCTGGCTTTAGGTCAGTTTTGTGTAACGTATTTGTGCTGGGTCATTATTAGTAATTATGCATGTCTCGTCTGTTCACTATTACTGTTAATTGCATAGCTTATTTGTATTACTGGCAAATGGATCATCAGGATATTGGCACCTACCATGTATATCTTCTTTGCCTCTGCTCTTCCTGTCATTGCCTTCGGAGCACAACTGAGCACGGCAACAAGTAAGGCCTTGCCTTGTGCTACTATGCTAGTTAGGCCTGTATATCACAAAAGCAGTAACAAAACAATATACTTTTTGTTGCAGATGGTATACTCACAACAGTTGAAACATTGGCATCGACTGCGATATGTGGCATCATACATTCAATTCTTGGAGGGCAGCCTTTATTGATTGTTGGAGTTGCCGAACCGACTATTATCATGTACACTTATCTCTACAACTTTGCCAAGAATCAGCAAGCTCTGGGTGAGAAGCTATATTTGGCGTGGGCTGGATGGTAATGACTGAAATAGAATGCATTTGAACCTGCGTTAGCTTTCAGATAAACTGGACTTGATATTTCCTCTCTGTCCGTAGGGTCTGCATCTGGACTGCCATCATGTTGTTTCTTTTGGCAATGTTCAATGCTTCCAATGTTATTAGCAGATTTACAAGGGTTGCAGGAGAACTTTTTGGCATGTTAATCACTGTTCTGTTCTTGCAAGAAGCTATCAAGGTACTATGGTACTAGTAAATCCGATTTATTTCTTACATGGCAGAAATATTTAAAACGGGTTGTCTAATGCAGGGGATGATAAGGGAATTTAGTGTGCCCGAAGATGCTGACAGCAGTTCGCCAATATACCAATTCCAGTGGCTGTATGTCAATGGCCTACTCGGTGTCATATTTTCAATTGGCTTGCTGTATACTGCATTGAGGACCAGGCGGGCAAGGTCATGGCTATATGGCATAGGTTGGTCACTCTTTCTACTCTTTTATTTTACATCTGTAATGTTATACCTAAAGCTGAGTGTAGCTTGATGAGGAATATCATAAAGCCATTCAATTGATCCAGACTCCAGAGACAGTCCAACCTTTTTTTAACTAAAGGGCACGAGCTCATGCTTTTTCATTGATATAGAAGAGAGAGACAGCTCAACCCTGAAGCCCTAAATCCTACTAACACAATAGTTCCTCAGCCCTTTATTGTACGTTCTGTTTTTGGTATATGAATAATTTTTCAAAAGTAGTTTTTTTATCTTTAGTTTCTCTTATGGTATGTTATCACAATATTATATTAAAACACTTCCAAATCTAAATCGATGGGTACAACCTTTCTACGGACACATGCAAACAACTAATTATTTGCAAATGAAAGGCCTTTTTTCAAAATAAATTAGGTGTAAAGTGGACGGAGGGAATAAACATTTCTCATTTGAACTGGATTGCCGATCGACCTGGTTTTGGACTAGACCTGTAGACCATGCTCGACTTTATTTGTGTTTGGGCTTATCCTGGTTTGGGCTGGCCCACATCAGATGGGAATTGTGTTGAGAGCTTTATGTTTTCTTATCAGTCTTGAACTCCAGTTTTATTTCCTGTTTATTTGTATGGACAATTCTAATTTTTCTATGGAAGTGAGCCTAGCTCAATTTGTTGGGTGGCAGGTGCGGCCGTGCACTCTACTGTCGAGGTTCAAATCCTCTTTTAGCTTGACTTTGGGTGCCCATTAACTATTTTCTCTTAATAAAAAGCCGCCTAGTAACTCCTAGGTTGGATCTCGTTTTTTTAATTTTCTAATACATTTTGGTCTGAGCCCTTTAAATCTGAGAAAAAGTATTTATGCTAAATAAGCCATTAAATGTTTCGTAGATAGTTTATTTCTTATTTAGTGGTATCTGTGCACCTGACCATACACTTTGATTTGCCATTTACAGGCTGGCTTAGAAGCTTTATAGCTGATTACTAAATGTTTTGTAGATAGTTTATTTCTTATCTGGCGCTATCCGTGCACCTGACTATACTTTGATTTGCCATTTACAGGGTGGCTTAGAAGCTTTATAGCTGATTACGGCGTCCCGCTAATGGTGATTGTGTGGACAGCATTGTCGTATACACTTCCAGGCAAGGTGCCTTCAGGAGTCCCCAGGAGGCTTTTCTCTCCACTTCCCTGGGAGTCAGGTTCACAGGGACACTGGACCATAGCAAGGGTAATAAGTCGCTTGCTTATTATTCTGAGATGCAATATTATTGGTTGTAGAAGCGCAAACTTTCATAGAGATTTCCTGCATGGCTGCATATGATTCTGAATGCTTTCTCTTCTGTTTACTGTCAGGATTTGTTTTCCGTCCCTCCAGCGTATATACTTGCAGCCATTCTGCCTGCTTTGATGGTTGCAGGACTTTACTTCTTTGATCATAGCGTAGCTTCACAGTTGGCACAGCAAAAGGAGTATAATTTGAAGAAGCCTTCTTCCTACCACTATGACATTTTGGTCCTTGGAATCATGGTATGTGGCATATAAGTCTCTATCATACAAATTGTTTATTTAGATTTTCCATTTGGTTGTAAATTTAACCTCAGTTTCTTGGTATCTCAAATTCTCGATCACATTCGTTAGACTAAGTATGACAATCTATTTTTTTCCCCAATATATAGTATAGAAATGATGCAGGCCCTTGGTCCACATTTTTAGTTCAGATCTTATGGCTGTTTAGTTCCTTTTCTCATGCTATAAAAATGTCAGGTCCTGCTCTGTGGTTTGCTTGGCATCCCTCCATCTAATGGAGTCCTTCCTCAGTCTCCCATGCACACAAGAAGTCTTGCTGTCCTTAAGAGGCAGGTTGGTGAAATTCAAACTGATTTATGTGGTTTGCTAATGTAATAAGCTTTCCTCATACATTTCCATCTCTTAAATTCAGTTGCTAAGCAAAAAGATGGTTGATACTGCCAAGGAGAGCTTAGGAAGAAGTGCTACCAGTTTGGAAATATATGGCAAGATGGAAGAAGTTTTCATTGAAATGGATAGCGAACAGAACGCGAGTCTTTTGATTCTTTGTTACTTGACTTATTTATACATGTCAACAATAACAAAGCTTTTGAAACTTACAGCAATTTGCCTTTACCAATTACATATGAATTCTCCTTAATTTTCGTCCAGTACCTAAATACTACCTAAATGCTGAAATAACGCTAATGCTCAACATGTGGTCTTGCAGACTGATTCTGTTGACAAGGAGTTGAAGAACTTTAAGGATGCTGTTCTGCAAGAATTCGATGAAGAAGGGAAATTGACAAGAGAGTTTGACCCTCGGAAACATATAGAAGCCCACTTGCCTGTTCGAGTAAATGAACAGAGATTGAGTAATCTGCTACAATCCATATTGGTTGGTGGTTGTGTTGGAGCTATGCCAGTCATCAGGATGATACCAACATCAGTTCTCTGGGGCTATTTTGCATACATGGCCATTGACAGTCTACCAGGGAATCAGTTCTGGGAGAGGATACAGCTTTTGTTCATTGCAGAAGGCCGACGCTACAAGTAATATCTCTGTTCTGCATCAATTCACTTCAATTGAACAATTGGACTAACATGGGAATAATGCATATAGCCTTGTTCCTCCTTTGCGATTAATCATCAATTACACCGTGTCTGTAACATTTTCAGGGTTCTTGAAGGTCCCCATGCATCTTTTGTGGAGTCAGTGGTTCCCAAAACAATAACCATCTTCACGATCTTTCAGTTGGTTTACCTCCTAATATGCTTCGGCATAACATGGATACCGATAGCCGGGATCCTGTTCCCAGTGCCTTTCTTCCTTATGATTATCATCAGGCAGTATCTCCTCCCAAAATTTTTTGATCCCATCGTCTTGAGGGAACTCGATGCAGCTGAGTATGAAGAACTTGCTGGGGTCCCCCTTGAACACAATCTGGTATACATTCATCTTGCCTTCACTTGGAATCCATTTTTCTGTGTTTTGTATGCTTGACCCATTTGTTAATAGAAATTTGGTTGTTCCCTGCACAGGAAGATGAAGTATCTGAGGTAGGAAGCTGTCCTAGCCGTCCTGATGCAGAGATATTGGATGAACTCACAACCAATCGGGGAGAGCTAAAGCACAGAACTTCAAGCCTGCGTGAAGAAAGACCAATTCAGGTAACAATGAGCACGCATATGGTACTGCAATAAGTTTACAAGGGATTAGATGTGATGTAGTGATGGCTCATCGATTGACTCTCTGACATTTTTTTTTTTTTTTTTTTTTTTTTGCTGGCTTCAAATAGGAGCCAACGGGTTGAATTTTTTGCTTTCTTTTCTTTTCTTTGGGAGAACAAGTAGTCAAGTACGCACCATGCATGTCAGTGGCTGCTTTGTGCCTAACATAGGAAGATTTTCACAGGCCACTTCGAGTTAAGCACATTTCACACCTTTATCTTTCTTTTCTTGGAGAGAGAGGGGGTTTCTGTACTCTCTATACCGTCGATTTTGCGTTTAACAGCTTCAGCTCCACCCTGCAGGTTGCCCCAAATGCGGTTCAGCCAAGTGTTTTTTCTGTAGAGTGATGATCCTCAAGCTGCAGTCCGTTGATGTGAATACTGTTGCTATGTAATGTGCTGCTGCTGCTGCTGCTACTAGTGTTGTACTTGGGTTTTTGACCCAAACGCATCTGTGGGAAAGGTGTACTAATTTGTAAGAGCAGGTACTTAGCGTAAACTACGTAGGAGTGATTGGAAGGGAGAGCAGATGCAATACAAGTCTTGGATATGGAAGGGGAATGGCCGAACGGGAACGAAGTAGAATAATATCATTATCATTAGTTCCACAGACTGTACTAATCAAGTCCTTCAGTACATGACTATCAATGTAGAGTCTCATATTTGTCGAGTTTACATTTAGCTTGCTCTCTTTGACTGCAATCGCGTCAGTAAAGCTGCTCATATGGCAATCCGAATTTCCGTTGGAGAGCAAGTAATTAACCTTTTGCGCCTACCGGTACTGCCGTTTAACACTGAGGTGTTGATTCTGTGAGTGAAGTATGATCATGTCACCGAGCCAGCGGGTCACCAGCCCGGAGCAACGCACGGCGCCGCGGCAGCAACGGTGATACTCACATTTAAAAACAAGAGAGAGGAGCAACGGTGTATGCAGGAGCTCAACCTCAATGAGAGCGTACACGTCACTCCGATTAATTCTGTCTGTCCGATCTTTGATCCTACGACAAATGTTGTTTGAATCCGCTTCTGTCCGGAGCATCTTCTTGTAGCTTCTGTTGCTTCCGCTTCTACTCAACATCAAATATATATCTGGCTTCTGATTCACAGCACACAGTCCTCCCTCTCATGCTCGCCTCTCCTCCAGTCCTCCCTCTCTCTCTCTCTCTCTTGGCTAGGGCGGGCCCCGTCGCGCGCGTCCCGGCGGCAGCGGCGGCATGGCAGGCCCCCGGCGTGGCGGCTCGGCACGCCCCCCCCCCCCCCCGGGCATGGCAGCCTTGGCATGGGCGGGCCCCGACACGGTGGCGGCGCGGTGCCCCGGCGCGGGCACGCTCCAGCGGCGGCCGCCGACGCAAGGCGAGCGCGCCTGCCTCTCCCACCTCCCTCCTCCTCTCTCGTTGCTCCGGGCGCGGTGCGAGGGTTGCTGGGGTCGATCTGGGGCCTCCACGACCGGATCCAGGACCTCCATGGACAGATCCGTTCGTTCTCCTACCGGATCTGGCTTGAAGGCGTCCTCTCACAGCGTCCAGCGTCGAGGGATGCGGCATGGGGGCGTCCTGCTGATGTGTGCTTAGTACATGGTGTTTATAGACTGCAGTTGCATTTACCGAATTTACGTGTATCCTTAGGAGCCACTGTTACTGATTTTCAGGTCACCTCTCTTCTGTGCATATGCAGCAGTAGCATGCTGCCAATGTAAGTTGTCTTTATCTTACATACGTCCGCCACAGTTGTTTACTTTAGAAGTAGTAAATTTAACGAACCAAGGAATGGTCTATAGGTCCATGTGATTTGAAACATGATTTTTATTGTAGTGAGGTGTGCGATGTTACTTGCGACTACTGAAACAAAAAAAAACGACTGTGTGTTAAACAGCTTCAAAGTGCATAGTTCTTATGGAGTGAAAATGATGGCATGTGTATTCTGGAATTTCTTTTGGGTACTTTGTAGGTCTCATGATTGATTTTTTTCATGGCCACAATGACCATTGTTAGATTATCAATTTAGACTTACCATTATAGAGGTATGCAAGATTAGCACGATTAGCACGGCTGCGGCAAGGAGCTCATGGCGCGCCAATCTATGCAGGTTTCGTTTGTCCTGGTAAGATTTGTGCCGTACCTCTATAATGTTTATGTGAATTTCTCTTATGTCACCCTTAGGAGTACCCTGTACACATCATGCTTCTTGTGCCACAATCTTTGTATTCCTTATCTAAGATTGGCACTTATTCTTATTACTCTTTATTGTTAGTCTACAACAACTATAGTACTAAGTTATTTTTCTTCCTAAAATGATGCTGTCTTTTTTGCTCTTACAGTTTACTTTTGTAAATTACGAGCTGCAAGGAAAATACTCTCCTTTTTAATGCTTGATGTATATTTTAGTTTTAAGTTCTTAGTGCTAGATGGGAACTGATGTATATTCGGTTGCATAGAAAATCTTCATAATACATTACCATTTGGTTGTGGTGTTTTCCAATCTGAATTGACCAAGTTGACTCAGGTTTCTATTGTGTGGTTTCTAGATGACCTAAAAAATTAGTTACCTTGGAAACTTCAATCATTCCATATAATTTGTTTTCTAACTTGGAAAAACTTATTTGGTGTGTGAGTGTTTCTAACTTTTCATAAATTAGTTAAGAACAATCAGCTTGTATTTTAAATTATTTTAGTTGTCCCTTTGATTCCTTTAATTCAACCAATATTTGTCATTCATTTATAGTCCAAATAACAAGTCAAAAATTCTATATGCATGTCGGTGCTGATGGATTAGGATCATACATTTGCCCACATATGTAGTTATCGGATGCCTGGACCTGTAACATCTTCGTTTTGTAGCCATAAGAAAGTCTTCCTTTTTTCAGAACAGTTGGTTTAAGTAGACGAAAAGGTAAGGTTATTCCAATTATATCTTTTTTAATGTTAATTGATGATATACCCTTAAGGTATTATCTGGTTCAAATTATAACAGTTAAGGCAATCAGCGAGCGTATTGTGCTATATCTGATTAAAAATTATATGTTCACTTATTTGAGCGAATTCCTTCGTAAGTCTAAGCCTTAATTATCAGTTGTGGTTGATAATTTTCTACTTGGCTGGTGTTCTGCTAACTGCTCGATAAGTGTATATTTTTTGTTGCTACCTATAGATGCATTGTTGTGTCATGCACAAATGATTATCAGTGGTTTAGCAAATATAATGTATGGGCTGACATCTCTTTTTCTATTTCGGAATGAAATGGTTCAATCCAATATGTTTTTGTGCATGTCGTAGGAATTTTAATGTAATACAACCCTTCACTATTGCCATTTAATGTTTCATGACATGTGGAAGTTGCTTCAGGGTTAGTTAATAATCTTATTCAAATGAAAGATTTTTAGAACTTCCTTACCTAAGACAGCTCAAATATTTGTGCTATGATATTATTTTAAAATCCAGCTAGCAATGGATTGTTTTACTACTATTTGTAGGGATACATATTTATAATGAATTGTGTAACCATAGATTTATAATGAGCGCCTTTGTTAAATCCCAATAAGGTAGATTTATATGATAATAAAATCTGAGACTCATCCTTTGTTGTATGTAACTATTCAGGTCTAGAGTTCAGAGATCCACACGCTCAAGAATAAGATGGTTTGCGTCTGCAAAAACAAGAACCCTTGGTAAGTCTGCATGAAATGGAACGTTGTTCTTCCCTGATTTAAGGTTGTGATAGCAATTGCTTTTTTTTCTAAGGCTAAGAGGGGAAATTTTGCTCGCTGCCTTTTCAGTAAGCTGATCAGATAGAGCATGGTTCTTTCGTCCTCTATTCTCTGCTCTACATTTCCAATTATATTTGTCCACTACAATGGAGATACATGTATATTTGCTGCTTTAATAGTTCCTGGTAAGATACATGTCTACTAATAATTGTGAAAAAAAAAGTTTCATGTATCTTGTATGGTAGCAAACTAAAACAGTGTTGCTCAATAGTATTCTAACTTACCTTATTTTAGAGTTGACAATTAACTATGCACTTACATAATACAGTAATGTTAATGCATCGCCTCATGCCTTTCTAGATATCTAATTAGTATCAGCGATTCAATGCTTCTACTCGGTGATTCAGAGATTTCAAATGGCAGCAGACGTAGACTGATCGTAATATAAGTTGTGTTATCTAACTATTCTACCATTGGGTAATTATATCTGCCTTTTGGGTTATATCAACTCTTCTATCTCTTATTTATCTTCCTGGTTGTAAAGTCTTTAGTGTTACATTCTCAGTTTATTGTACAAATTATTGCTTTATCTTCTGCTCGATGTCCTTACATACATTTTGTAGCCTGATTTTCAAATTTTTATATACCTCTCTATGTAGATTGAAACTGTGTTTTCCCTTTAAAAAATGTTTTAAAGTCAAACATATTATGTTTGCAGCCTATGTGAGCCATTTGTTTCCTTTACCGACAATATATTTCATTATATGATGTCAAGGATGTCAATTTTATGATGTTTTGATTTCTGCTTGCCTTTACGGTATACTATTCTTTTAGTGGTTTAATTAGACATTTTGTGATGCCTAGGATGCCAATTATCACGCTCCACGCACCTTTCTGAAGCACCACTAGACTTCAAGGATGGCAACGAAACATCTGATAATTCTGGTTGTATGTGTTTTTTGGACACATGTAATATCACAATATTCATGTAGATGATGCATACCAAAGTTCCTAATACTTAACTCCAATGCATGTTTTTTGACGTTGATCCAATGCATGATTTACCTTGAATTTCTAACAGTGGACGAATTCAATGTGGATAGAGAGGCTCTTGACGAATCCTACAAACAACAGCACGAATGTGATGTCACTTAGACCCTATACACCATACCTTAGAGTGTTGCTATGTTCTTTTAGTTAGCCACTTAGCCTGCATATACTATCGATTGCAGCTTCTGTGGCAGAACCGCCTGAAATACCACGTTTTTGGAGGTGCTTGTCTCCCACCAGACACTAAGCACCCCAAAAGCTGGCTACCTCAGACGGATTCCATCGAGCACACCCGAAGGGAGAACTCGAATAATCCATGTTTTTTTCTCTAGGATCCAATAATGAGAACGAGTTTACAATACTTAATATGTTTCATACAACCAAAGTTTTTAGAAATACATTATTACAGAACCAAGTTTAGAGTGCGGAATTTAAACAGCGGAATTAAAATAAACATCTAACAGTAGAATACAAGGATCCGTATGTACCCACCAGAAGAATTCTCCACACAACAGCTACTCTTTAAACTGCACCTGCAACGGGGGTAAATAAACCATGAGTACACAATGTACTCGTAAAACTTACCCGACTAGTGGGAATAATTTCCCGACTCCAAAGGATATGATAAGCTTTTTGGTTTGCTGGGTTTTCTTTTTATAAAAAGCAATGCTACTAGTGAATCCTTATGTATGTGTTTTATTAGCGGTCATGATTACTTCATTAGCTAACCATTCTATGTAAGCACCTATTCTACTTTCAAGCAAGAGTTGAGCAAACAGATCAATTTCATCATCTTTCATCTTCCAGTTCTTACTACGGTGCTAGACTATAGACGAGCCGTACCAAATTACTCGGCGATTCGTGAATCAATGTGCCCAGCTGGGTACCTCGAAAAACACACGCCCCGCTCGATTCGTGAATCAATGTGCCTAGCTAGGTACCTCGAAAAACACATGCTCCGCTTGTACCCCAGGCACAAGTAGGACCAACCCACCACTCTCCTGTCAAGAGGTCTAGGTCCCTGTCCAAACTTAGACTCCAAGTCCCTACACATGAGTCTCGGACTCAGTGTGATGCTTAGACCTCCACCATCCTTGCCTCCAACCAGTCGGTCCAGAAAGAGCCATAACCCACGACAAGAGAGCAACGAGTCTTCCTTGCTCCCATAAACAAGTATGTGCTCGGGATAATAAGTCTGTGACTTGCCTAGAACCCAATGCAACGGCCGGTCCTTAACCGACACAGACAGGGAAAACAGTGTAACCAAGGCTATGCCCCGTTGGCCGCGGGACACAACCTCTTACACACATCAATACCCATACCATATCCTTGCCAGATCACTATTTTCCTTTTACCCTTTTATTATGAGAGTGATAATCATAATCACCTATTGTGAGTAACGGCAGGTTACTCACGCTACCGAAAAACCTAAGCATAGCAGCTACTCGACCTAAGCTAGTAGGACTCATAGGTAGATATATTTATGCAGGTGGTTTTCATAAAATGTCTGTAACGTAAATGCACATTATATATATATATATATATATATATAGTGCTTATTCAAAATAGAGGTTATGCACCGGGGCTTGCCTTAGGCAGGCACGGTGTCAGCTCAGTCAGTCAATGGCATCTCTGGGGCCTCCTCCTGCACGAGGATCTCCTACTCTTCAATCATCTCTTCGTACTCATGTTCATCCGCGGTCACGAACTCTGCCAACTCGTTCTCTACATGCATACAATGACGATGCAACACTCAATATTAAGGCAACAACAATTCTTAAAATAAGCATACATCTACCAAGCCACTAAGCTAGCTCTAATGACTAAGATACCAAGCTAATTATCATTCCCATCAAAGCAGCAGGGTTTCGTCTACAAGTGCTACTTAGCAACTAAAATATATTCTTACTCTTATTAACGATTTCCTATATACTACAACAAGGAGTACTTAGCTACCATATTTCTCAACATATTATAATGCTATAAAAATTACAGTGAGTACATAATAATACAATGAACCTACTGTAAAAAATTTTATGCTCAAAACTATTATCAATTTGCCATAAAAATTCCTATAAATATTAATCTAATAATGCTAAGCTTTCCTAATTGAATGAATGAACCTAACATTTTCATAGATAAATATAAACTAACTACACCAACAGATAAAACACATTTTTATAAACCTAACAAATTTTGTTTCACTATTTTTGGACACCTACAGAATTTACAATAATTTTCCAAAGATCAACTCAAAACTAAATTAGAAAACATTTGCTAATTTGCTGGAAAAAGGAAAACCAATCCTCACGCGGCCCACACGCCCGCAGCGCACGCACGCGTGACCCGCAGGTGCGGCCCACGTGGGGCATGGCCCATTCGCACGAAAATGGCCCACGACGAGGAAGCCCGCGCGCGTCGGTATCTTCGTAAAAACACCCTTGAGCTATCGACGATTCACCCTAAGGCCTGCAACACTATTCCTACAGACTGCTCCTATGCAAATAAGCCCTTCCCCATTCTCTTCTTTACAACAGCCCGGTCCTTCGGCCATCCCCGCGTGCACCGACGCGGCGGCGATGCACTAGATGGCCACGCCGGCCAGCCGGGACCCTCCTCGCCCAACCTAAGGGACTGATGCTCACCTAGGTGCAGACGCGAATCGATGGGCGGTGAAGAGATGAGCGAGGATGTGTCTAAGAGCTCCCTCCACGGCGATGGACATGCGGCGGCGGTGGCAGCCGTGTTCCGGTGAGCCTAGGCACAACAGAGGTGATAGAACCAATGAGTGAGCATCAGCAACTCACCCTACAGCTACCTATGGCAGTGGCTTGGCCGGGGACGGACCGGGCATGTCTGGCCATGTGCACACGGCAAGCTCGACGACAGATTGTGGTGGTGCGGCCATGTCAGTGGCGCCGGGAAGGCAAGGGTGGTGAAAGTGGGGTGAGCAGGGTGACGTGGAGGGGAATACGAAGCTAATGGTGCGGTTGTCTGGCTCAATCAGCACAAGGGGTCAGGTCTGCCATCCGCCTCGACCGAAGGCGGCTTTAATGGCTCGGTGGCAAGGGAAACAACCAATTGGAGTTCGGTCGGGCTCAATTGAAGGCTGAAGAGGACTGGGAGGTAGCAAGGACTCCCGTACTAGCACCTGGCATGAGTAATTGCGTTGAAAACGACCAGGCGCTGCGGATTTGGCCTTGGCACGGGTCGGTCCTGCCTGCCCATCCCTGGCGGCGTGCGAGAGACAAAGAGAGAGGACAGCGATGCGTCGCGTAGCCATTCAATAGAAAAGAACAAGGCGAGAGGGCGGACAACCCCGTGTGCGGCGCAGGGTGAGGCCAGCAGCGGCTTGGCATGTTGTGCCGTGCGCGGGAGCTCCACGCCACCTCGACTAGGCACGGACGACCGCTAGCGGGGACAGGCACGCATGCGAAAGGCAGCGGCCTCGGTCCCATACTGACGCAGCGCCACCAGAGCTGAGAGAGAGGCAGGCGCCGGTCGTGGCAACCATGTGCGTGGTAGTGTGCGCGCAGCGGCGCAAGCAGCGACAGCAGCGGGCGGAGCAGAGCCGAGCAATAGAGCGAGCGCAGGCGGCCCTAGTGGCTCCAGCAGCGACGCTAGTGGCAGCAACAGAGTAGCAGTGCGACAGCGGGGTGGGACGCCTGCGCGTCAAGGCGGCACGATGGCCAGGGCACCGGGCCCGCATGGCAGCATCACCATGCGGCCAGACCGACCCGCCCACGGTGGCCGGTCGAGCGTGGCAGAGTGCGTGCGCGTGGGCGCCTGAGGCGACGACGTCGCGTCCGAGAGACGCGGTGATCGCGCCCACACGAGGAAACATGCTAAGAACGTGCTGTGCACGGTTTTTAAAGCGTCCAAATCAACTAATCGGTTATCCAATCATCCAAACCATCTTTGCTATACCTAAGAGGACATATTAGGCTACTAAAACAAGCCATAATACAACACCACTCCTTAACCCCATTTCTCTATAAAAATTACCAAAGATAGCTTTGCCAATCTGTTTTTAGACTTAAGAAATCGAGGTGGGATTGCTTCAAATTTGATTTTCAAGCTATTTGAAATGTTGTCTATCGTTACTATATTGCTAAAACAAAAGTTGCACTATCTTTTACAAAATGTGTACTTCAAACTTTATTAAAGTGTCACATATATGTTTTATAGCACTTTTGTTTAATAAAAATTAGTTTTAAACCCTAAGCGATACAACATAACTATCAAATAAACTTTCGTTTCGTATTTTTGTCAATCGTTTCGAGTTACGGAATTTGATCTACATACTTTATTACATGCGTTAACACATAAACATGATGCTCATGACATGTTTTAGTAAATGATTTACAGTGTACCTCATCACATGCCTAGACACTATTCTCTCTAATATACAGCTTATTAGGCATGCCAGTGGCCAAGCTATTATGGTGTCAGTTTGATCCACCGCCGTTCAAACACTGACAACGAAATTACAAGCTACAGTCCTTGCTTTGAAACCAAAGGTACAGCTCTGAACCAAGCTATATAGCTCCTAATGTATTTTTATGTACAGTAGTACATATCAGATTCTTGTGTAGCTAAAAAAGTAATATTTGTTGTGTTGATTTAAGCAGCCTTCTCGTCTATTTCAATCTGTGAGTCTGACGTGCTGACATATCCAACCGGAACTGAAAAAACACAATGCCGCTATGGCTCGGTAGCATTCTCTAGGAACTACTATTTCTCTCCCGCATGTGATGGCTATTGTGATCATATGCGTCCAATGTACTACTTATGTTCAATATATCGGTGTGTACTAAGCTTTGTCTTTAAACATTTACCTTGGCTATGTTAGAAGTTATGCTAATAATGTCTAGTGGTTCTAATCCTATACATTTCTCTGCCTGCAATCTCATGTGATAAAATTATAAAGGTGTTATCGCAGCGCGCTTGGACGCGCGCAAATTACTGTAGTCACATTGCCCATGTCACGTGACGTGTGGCGCGACCAGCTTCTCAACTCAAGTGGAGCAGCGCCAGCGGCATCGCCGCCACGCCACGGCGCCACCGGCCCATTTCCCTTCATTCCGGGACTCCGGCCACCAGCCCACCACCACCAGGGCACCGGGCCACAGGCCACAGGCTACAGACCTCTTGCTTGTGGCTCGGCCGTGGTGCTCGGTTCAGCTGCTCTAGTCCCTCCCCTCAAAAAAAAAAAAAAAACTGCTCTAGTCTCGGGCTCCTGGGCTAATGCAGAGCATCTGGGCCTTTGCCAGAGAAATAGGCCATAATTTCCTGTCTTTGACGGAGCTGGCCTTTCCTTTTGCAATTGACCGGGCTGCTGCTGCTAACCTGTACCATTGTGAACCGGGAAGAGGCCCGCTCTCTCTGGGCCTTTGCCAGCGAAATATGCCATCATTTCCTTCCTTGTTTCCTTGACGAAGCTGGCCTTTCCTTTGGCACTTGACCGGCCCAATGACAGATCATTACGCACACACAGGATCTAATCTAACAATCCCATTGCACCATCCATGAGCGTGATGTTGCGTAACCAAGCCTTCTCAAGTTTACATCTAATCCTCTTCCTGATGATACACACAGCCAGGTTTCATAGCCTTATCTCCACTCCACGTCACTCCAACACACTGTTCAATAAAGGAACTCCTTTAATCCAGGTTCAGATCATTGATTGACTAGGAACGCTGCCTGCCTGCTTGCCTGGCGGCCAAATTATTGGTGACCCGGCCAGCCATTCCTTTCTCTTGGATCAGCACTCCACATCAACTCGTCTGAAAGCGTCGTCGCTGCTTTGTGCTTTCCAGGCAACTCGCTAGTTATCCCGGAAAGAGACGTCACTGCTGGTCTGCTTTTGTGCTGTGCGTAAATTATAATGCCCGGTTTTTCCCCGCGAATGTCCTTCCGGTATATACCGCGGCTAAGATGTTTTTTAAGATCAAAGCCCTAGCCTAGCTTTATTAGAAAAGCCACCGCGATTAAGATATTCAGGCATTGCACGTACTGAAAAGCCTATCTCACGCAGGAAGACAAATGCAGAGCAATTGCGCGATGACACGGCACGGCAGGCACGGAGGTTCGTAAGAACAGGCTACAGGCCACCCCGACCGGACGCCGTGCACGCGGCCCCGTCGCCGTCGCCGTCGCCGCAGCGAGACACGCCGCGGGGCACACGTCCGCGTACGTGCCGGTGCGTCGCACTCGCACGCCGCGGCACGTTCGATTTGCTACCGTGCGTGCATGTGCGTCGCGCTTGCGGGGCTCGTCGTCGGGCGCCCCCAGCGGTGGTCGATCGGTGGAGGGAATGCTGCCGCGGCTACCAAACACGGAGGTCCCTCTCGCCGCGAAGGCGGGACGGGCGCCACCGCGCCAGCGAGGCAGGCCACGCGGGTGGACCAGTGGCTGGCTCGCCCAAAGTATCCGTCCACCGTCCACCGGCCACGCCCACCCCGGTCACCGTCGGGCGTAGCAACAAATGTATATTTGCACGAGCTCGAATGGACTGTTTACCGCCCCTGTTTCGCTGCGATGAAAAAAGATTGGAAGTCAGAAAGTACTGTTTCATCACGCAGCACTACTCCACGGTAAAGGATTGGTGGAGAAATATGGCCTGTCAACAAGACTTTCCGCTAAGGACCTTTCGATCTCTTCTTTTGTTAGTCACGTGGGAAATTTGGAAGAAGCGTAAGGCACGATTTTTTTCAGAAACAATACCTGTCAATTTCCTCACTGCTAGCTCAAATCAAGGAAGAGTCTCGCACATGGTGCGATGCAGGAGCGAAGCACCTTGTTGAGATCGTGCTAGTCATATATGCATTTGATGTTTGATACCTTTTCTTCTTCTCCCTGTAGTGTGATGTGTTGATTTTATTATTTTGGTTTAGGCCTTGTTACTTCCCCAATTTTTTTTTAATAAACGACAGGTCCTGTTTACATTAAAAAAAAGAAAGTACTGTTTACTGGCCTCCTCCCTTTCTTTTTTTTTGTGACTGGTCCCTTTCAAGATAGAATTCAGAAACTCTAGTTTTTCTTACTCACTTCTTCTTATTATTTGGAGGCACCGAAAATTACAGTTTGCGACCATTTGAGTATATGCTTTTTATGTCAACCAGGCCCCACGTGTCATTGGCTGCATAAGATATCGCGTTTTGATAGGATAATCAAATCTCAAGACCATAGTTTTAAAAATCTCGATTCTATGCGATTTTATGATTTTGTGAGTCTAGTTTATCAGATTGATTCTACATTTATGTTAAGTAGAATCTACGTGTCCATGCGAAAAGTGTCAAACAAGTAAATATTTGTTGTTTTACCGTGCGTTATGATCGGATGTGGTCTAGCACTCAATGACACGGGATTTATACTAGTTCAGGCAACGTGCCCTACATTCAGTTCCAGTTGGTCGGTGACTTTATTCCTGAGCCCAGGTGCTCGAAGTTTGTTGTGGGGTTACAAACGAGTGGGAGTAGAAAGGGGGTGTTAAAGGTCCCATCGGACTCTGAACCGAAGGGCCAAGAGTGACGGGAGCTCCAACGTGCGCTAAGTATTAGAACGTACACACTGCGTAGCTTCTAGAGTTCTAGAGCTGTGGAGCTATTCGAATGCTCTGAACGTCTAAAGCTTAGCAGAGAGAGAGTCAGAATGACCGTCCTCCTCTTAGGAGAGAGTGCATCCCTTTTATAGGTGAAGGGGATGGCTTTACAAGTATGTGTGAGAGAGAGAATGTGCACGTGTGCTACTAAGTCTTGTTGCCCACGTTGTTAGGTACAAGATGATCGTCGACGCCCACAATATTGTTGACGTCCAGATGCATGTGGCAGGCTCTATCGTATTCGTCTGGTATGACAAATGTCGGCGCCTACCATACTGTAAGACAAATGTCGGCGCCCACAACATTGTTTGTGTTCTAACATGTTTGGAAGGTTGCAGAGCACCCTTCTGGCATGGCCTCGATGGGCTAGTGTAGCACGACATCGATGGGCTACGAGTGTTCCACACCTTCTTTCACCGTCGAGTCACTCCGCTAGCAGAAAGGAGGCGGCCGATGTAGGCCTACTCTGGCCCAACGGATCCCGACTGCGCATCGCCGAAGGAGTTGACGAAGGACGAAGTCTAGAGTCGACTCAACCGGGTGCTGCAATTGAGGGATAAAGAGTCCCTTGAAGGAAAGCCCGGGCCTCTTCATACCACGAAGCTGTCCAATCTGGTATGCTCTCCTTTTCTCATTTCGTGTCCTTTTCCCTCTTGCTCTCTTGTATTTTGACTTCGAGTCATCCATTACGTAGGGACTTGTGGGTTACAAATCCCGACCGCATCTTTCGAGGGGGCCAGAGAGTGTAGCTTGACAAGCTGTTCTGAAGGAGGCAGCGGTTGCCAAAAAGAAGAAGAGAGCTGAGAAGGCCCGAAGGAGGTTCGAGAAGGAAAAGGATATCGCCCGGTGGGTCCGGACGGGTGAAAGTAGGAGCGACGTGGAGGCGGAGCTCGAGTCGGAGGAGCCCACAGAGATAGGTGGCGACGTGAGCACCTCCGAGGATGAAGGAGACAGGGGCATCGTCGTGACCTTGGTGAAGCGTTATGAGCCTATGGTCGCGTCCATCATTGGTGGGTGGGATACGGAGAGGTGTGGTGACGTTCCCGCATCAAGGAAGCACGCCGCGAGTTCGGACACCGCCGTCGAGCGAGAGGCGAAGCGGGCGCGGTCGTCGCGCCCTTCGGAGGCATCCTTCGCTTTGCACCCCCCCTGCTCCGAGCATGGCGGGGCACACCGGCCGATTAGAGGAGCGTGCTCATACCCACGCATCTTTGGGGTCGGTGCGTGCGCATGACCCACAACGGGGCGACGCCTCATCAGTTGCTCTGGTGGGTGCGCCATGAGCCGGTGATCGTGGCCATTCATGGGCTGATCGGGAACCGGCCGGGTCGACTCATCCCTCGGTCGATACGAGGGGCATGGGTCGTGACCCGTGAGCGGACCTCATCTGGTGGGTCATCGCTAGCAGGTCGGGGCTTTAGGGCCATGCCGCTTTTGTGGCAGAACCTCCTAAGTTATAGGGCCCACATGCACCTGTCACTGTCCGATGACCTTTGACATCTATGCATATGTTTCCATGAACTTAAAAAGACTGTCGGGTGTCCTCAGGAACCCCGAATCATCCATGATTTCCGAGCAGGATCACGTTACAGAGTCATTGCAGTATTACAACATTTATTCAAATATCAAAACCAGAGTAAAAATAGCGGAAGTCTTATGATAATATAGTTTACAAACCAGTTGTTTCAAACCTTACAAACTAAGTTCGATAATTATTATAAACCATAGTAGTAGTGGAGTGGCATAATTAATATAGACATATCACACAAAATAAACATCCTGCCCAAGGATCACACATTTACTTCTCATCGTTAGAACGAACGATAATCATGCAGCACGATCCAAAATAGATCTGCTCATGAGGCTCACCTGCAACAAGAAGTCAACGAACCCTGAGTACGAAAGTACTCAACAAGACTTATCCGAAATATTAACTGATAAACTCAGTAATGCAGGCTCAGGGATTCAAGGTATAGCTTTAACAATGATCAAAGTTCTTTTACGTAAAAGCTCTTTTAACAACATTCTTTATATAGAAAACTTCTCAAGAATTATATACAAAGCTGACACGATCCGCACTGAGATCATGAAACTTCATATCCAACACCTTCACAAGCCTTATTCAAGTTCCGGTTATTAATTCTACGATGATGAACAGTGAGTAGAGTCTCCTTAATCGAGGAGCAACGACGATTCGAACGGATTAAGCCCAGCTGGGGATTCCAGACCACACGACATATGCAGGTCCCCGACCTACATATACCAACCTACCCTCGGATCCCCTAAAACAAGAACGGGTCCGCGCCACCCGAGAACACAGTACTCCACCATTCCAGCCCATGGCCACGTGGGTACACGCTATTCCCGCCATCTCTCCACTCCCAGTGCGCGAGTAGTCATTCTCGTAATAGAATTGCCAAGTTCAGGCTTACCGGAGTATGTGGTTAGTACTACAAATTCTCACCTCATACAATTCAACAACGGACATGCCTTAATCGACACAGGCGGAAATAACCCGCTCACAAGACCTCCATGTCTTGTGGCTCACACACACCGAGTCCGCCCGGTCTAGATTTATTACTCCACATTCCCATATCACATGCTAACATAATTAATCAATGTTCCAATTGTTACTTGCAGGTGGCAGGTAGTCACTCGACTTTCATCGTTCTACGCATAGCTAAGCAAAACTATGCATATACGAGTTTTAGACTGGTAATATGGTAAATATAGAATAACAAGGGTGGTAATGCACCAATTAGGCTCTTACTTAACTCCTAACCACTTAATGCAGTAACAGAAAGCAAAAGCGAAATTAATTTGAAAAACACAAGGTAGGGTTGTATGCATCCGGGGCTTGCCTTCGTTGACGGAAAAGTCCGTTTCCTGCGACGTTACACAAGTACTCGATCCGACCTCAACAGACGGATTAACCTCTTCAATAGCTTGATTAACTACCACGTTTTCACCTTCGTTCACTACACGTAATAACAATGCCATGTTCAACATGATGCGGAATACTAAATATGATGCTCGATGATGGATACAAAAATTAACAATTTGAATACAACTTTCCTTCGCGGTACAGTTGCAAGTCAAACAAACTAAATCTTTATCGTAACACATACATCAATTGCCAAGGATCATTATCAACTAATGACCCGAGGTCATCACTCAATCCAAAATTACAAACAAAACCTAAATCACTAAAGGTTACTATTTGCTTTTATGAATTAATTATTTAATTCAAAATTATGAAATAAATCAACTTATTCTAATTGAGCTCAAAATTTTAGTACATGTTCATCACATGATAAGTAAGTGTCAAAACAAATTTCATAATTTTTGGACAATTAAATAAGCCTAGAAAAATCATGGAAATCCATTTATTAATAAATTGAGCAATTTTTACCACATTCAAAAAGTACTGAAATATATTATTTCATATTTTTATTAAATACCATACATCACAGAGAAGTCACTCAAAAATTTTTATAATTTTTGGAGCTCTAAATAAATCTACACAAAAATAACAAAAACAGACACTATTCATTTAATTCTGAAAAAAATAGAAAATCCACTTAGAACGCTGAGTCACTGACAACGGGTCCCACCTGTCATCCCTAACCTCGCGTGTTTGACTACGATGGTGACAGCGCTGACCGACGATTTCTCGCCGACGGCGAGTCCAACGGCGACGACCAACGTACCAAAATGATCACCAAGACTAGGCGCATCGATTGACGTCCCTATCAGCACTGATTACGGCCCTATACTAGCTCGTCGTCGGCCATGGCGGATGCGGTGGCACGGCGACACAACGCCAGCGATACGAAGACAAAAACAGGAAAACAGAGGGCATGGGAAGGTCCAGTAGCTCACCACGAACACGCTGGAGCAAAGAACGAGACCGGATAAGCTACGATGCGGAGCAAAACGTCGTCGGCGATGGTGTACCGGCGACTGCAGTGGTCAAAATGAGCAACCAGCTATGGATTAAGTACTACATCATCGAGACAAAATAGAATCAACCAAAACCAGGGACAGAGATGCACCGTGGAGCTCTGGCCGCGGCGAATCGTGCTCGGCGGAGGAGTTGCCGGCCGCGAGGAAGAAGACGATGCAACTCGAGTTCCTGACTTAGACTAGTTGAATTGGTGGGTTGGCTGGATGCGCAAGGATATGGCGGAGCTAGAGCATGCTTTGCTGCGATGGCGTGGGCGCTGGTTCGACGGCAAAAGCTCGACGGAGCTGCGGCGGCGGTGACTGGAAAACAGAGGAGAAAAGAAAACGAAGAACGGCGACGGTGGCTGGCTTATAACGCGACCAAGGAAGCGCAAAGAAGCCACACGGAAGCCTTCGCCATGCCAACGCGACGCCCAGACGGCCACGCGCGTGACTGGAAGCAAGCCGAAGCTCACCGGCGGTGTAGCACAAGCGGTGAACACTGTTCATTGAAATTACAAGTTTGCCATTCGCCAAAATTCACAAATTACTCCCAAATTTTCATAACAACTCAAAAATCTCCAAAAACAAAAGTTGCTCAAAATCAAAAGTTCTACAACTTTGCTTTTATAACCATTTCCTAATTCGGTCTAGATTTTGAAATGAACTTTTGAATTCAAATAGGGAAATTTAACGAATTATGCCTTTTTGAATTACTCAAAATTTTTCTAAACAACTTGAAAAAATCCAAAAACAAACTTTGTATAACTTGCCAAGCTCTACACTTTTGCTTTTGGGCCCAACCCCAAAATATGCTTAAATTTTGAAATGGATTTTCAGGGTAGGGTTTAAATGTTGAAAAGCGGGGTTTTCTGGAAAAAAATTAAAAATCCAAACAAACATTGACTTGAGTCAAACAATACAATGCAACACATACCACATAAATATAAACTTATTTTAGTGCATACATCTCAAAGTTTCACCAAATGCCAAATGCTTTGCAATGCATATGATGACATGTCAGATTTTAATATTTAAACACCCGAGGTGTTACAACCCTTCCCCCTAAAAGAAATCTCGCCCCGAGATTCAAAGCCATAGGGTAAGTAATGGAAAAGGAAATATGTCATGAGAACACATACAAACTATGTTCATAAAACTGCTGAGGTTCCTTTACAAAACACAATTTGTACTACCGAACTCAACTTACATTACTCTATTCTATTTTGACGCTAGAAACTCTGGAAACTTTTCTAACAAGTAATCTTCTGATTCCCAAGTAGCTTTCTCTTTTGAATGTTGATTCCATTGTATTTTATAGAACTTGATTGTCCGTCTTTGAGTAACACGATCTTTCTGATCTAACACTCGGATAGGATATTCGGAATAAGTTAAATCCGGTTCGAGTTCTACTCCTTCAACTTCAACATTCTGTTCAGGCACTCGAAGACACTTTTTCAATTGAGAAACATGGAACACATCATGCACAGCTACAAGATGTTCAGGTAACTTCAAGTGATATGCCACTTTTCCATACCTCTCCAAAATTTGATATGGTCCAATGTATCGGGGTGCCAACTTTCCTTTAACACCAAAACGGGTAACTCCCTTCATTGGTAATACTTTTAGATATACAAAATCTCCTTTGGTAAATACCAATGGTCTCCGTCTTCTATCCGCATAACTCTTTTGTCGAGATTGAGCTATCTTTAAATTACTCTGTATTTATCTAACCTTGTCTTCTGTTTCTTTCACAAGGTCAACTCCAAAGAATCTTCTTTCTCCAGGCTCAGACCAACTTAATGATGTCCTGCATCTACGACCATAGAGTGCTTCAAATGGAGCCATTCTAATGTTTTCCTGATAACTATTGTTGTATGAGAACTCGGCCAAAGATAAGCATTCGTCCCACTTATTGGAATAGTTAAGGACACAACACCTTAACATATCTTCAAGTACTTGATTAACTCTTTTAGTCTATCCATCGGTTTGTGGATGATAAGCTATACTATACAGAAGTTTGGTACCCAATGAAGAATGCAATTGTTTCCAAAAGTTGGAGACAAACTGTGTACCTCTATCTGACACAATAGTCTTGGGTACTCCATGGAGACTCATGATTCTTGCTAAATACATCTTGGCATATTGGATCGTAGGATATATTGTCTTGACTAGAAGAAAATGTGCTGATTTAGTGAGTCGATCTACAATAACCCATACTGAGTCAAATCCCTTTGATGTCTTGGGTAGACCAACAATAAAGTCCATACTTATGTCCTCTCACTTCCAAGATGGAATAGGTAATGGTTGCAATTCACCAGCAGACCTTAAATATATAGCTTTCACCTTTTGACAAGTATCACACTTTGCTATGTATCTAGCAATCTCTATTTTCATTTTAGTCCACCAGAATCTTTGCTTCAAGTCATGGTACATCTTGTTACTTCCCGGATGGATTGATAACCTAGTAGCATGTGCCTCATCTAGAATTGACTGCCGCAACTCAGGAACTTTTGGTACCACTAGGCGATCCTTGAACCACAACACATCTTCATTGTCAATACTAAAGCATTCCGCTTTTCCATTCTTGACTCTTTTCTTAATATGGGCTATACCCTTGTTTTCCTTCTGAGCAGCAATAACTTGATCTCGAATAGTGGCTTCAACAATTATGTTGGTCAAACTTCCTTGTTGAATTACTTCTACATTCAACTTTTCCATTTCTTGACATAAATTCAAACCTATTGTTCTCACTGTTAGACAATTGCAATAACTTTTGCGACTGAGGGCATCTGCAACTACATTTGCTTTACCAGAGTGATAATGTACTTCCAAATCATAATCCTTAATTAGTTCTAACCATCTTCTTTGTTGCATGTTCAACTCTGACTGAGTAAAGATGTACTTTAAGCTTTTGTGGTCTGTATACATATGACACGTATTACCAAGCAGGTAATGCCGCCAAATCTTCAGAGCATGAACCACAGCTGCTAACTCCAAGTCATGAGTCGGATAGTGTTCTTCATGTTGCTTAAGTTGCCGGGATGCATAAGCAATGACTCGGCCTTCTTGCGTCAACACACATCCAATACCAATACCTGAAGCATCACAATAAACATCAAACGACTTCTCGATGTCAGGTTGGGCTAATACTAGTACAGTGGTTAACAGTCTCTTCAAAGTCTGGAAAGCCTTCTCATAATCTGATGACTAGACAAACCTAACTTAGTTCTTCAACAATTTAGTTATGGACTTTGATATCTTTGAGAAATCTGGAATAAACTGACGGTAATATCCCGCCAAACCCAGAAAACTCCGAACTTGATGAACTGTGGTTGGTGGTTTCCAATCAAGCACATCCTTTACTTTGCTTGGATCAACTGTCACTCCTTCGGCTGACAAGACATGTCCAAGAAATTGCACTTCCTTAAGCCAAAAATCACACTTGCTAAACTTGGCATATAGTTGATGTTCTCTCAAATGGGTCAGAACAATTCTGAGATGTTCCGCATGTTCTTTCTTATTCTTGGAATATACTAAAATGTCATCAATAAACACTACTACAAACTTGTCTAGCTCCGGCATGAATACTGAGTTCATTAGATACCTGAAATGAGCTGGAGCATTTGTCAAACCAAAAGACATTACCAAGTATTCATATAATCCATATTTTGTGGTAAATGCCGTTTTGGGAATATCCTTAGGCTTTATCTTGATTTGGTGATATCCTGATCTCAAATCTATCTTAGAGAAAACTTTGGCTCCGGCCAATTGATCAAAAAGCAGATCTATCCGAGGTAATGGATACTTATTCTTGATGGTCACTTCATTCAATGGACGATAGTCAACACATAACCTCAGGGTCTCATCTTTCTTTTTCACAAAAATTGCCGGACATCCCCAAGGTGAAGAACTAGGTTGGATAAACCCTTTCTCAATCAATTCTTGTAACTGAGTTTTCAACTCGGCCAATTCCTTAGGTGGCATCCTATAAGCTCTCCGAGAAATCGGAGCTATTCTAGGTTGTAACTCTGTATTGAACTGTACATCCCTATCAGGTGGTAGACCGGGTAAATCTTCAGGAAACACATCTGGAAATTCACACACTACCGGAATATCTCTAATCTCTTTGATAGCAGTTGCACAAATCTTGCCCACTGATCTTCTTAGGGTTGGAAGTTGGATAAGAAGTTGAGAATTACTATCAGGCAAACTCACTCTTAAGGTCCTATTCAAAGCGTCTATAACAGCCTTATGCTGATACATCCAATTCATTCCCAAAATTACATCTATATCCTGATCCTTAAGGATAATCACGGTAGTGGGAAAAATATACCCACCCAGGTTTACGGGTACCTGGTATACCATTTCCTTAGTACATAGACGTCCCCGGGCGACTGTATAAAGAAACTTTCCTTTGTTGCCCCAATTGAAATTTCATGCTTCATGATAAATGTTCTATTGATGAATGAATGCGATGTGCCAGAATCAAAAAGTATAACTGCAGGGTGATTGGCAACAGGAAACATACCCATCATCACTAGCTCCCCTTCCAAAATTTCCCCAGCTTGAATATAGAACACCCGTCTTGTCTTCCTCTCATCTTTGCCCTTCTGAGCATTCTGATTGGGGTTCTTGTTTGGTGCCTGACCCTGTTGTTGATTAGCAAGGGCCTTCTGATAATTTTGATTAGCCTACCTAGGATATGGACATTCCCTGGAGAAATGACTAGTCCTTCCACAAATGTAGCACGGATAGTTGTGACCCTGGGATGTTGGAGCATTGCCACCAGGAGCATTGGTTGATTGTGAGTTCAGATAGGTTATAGCAGGATGGACATTTGACTGTTGCCCGGCTTGGAACTACGGCGGATGATAAGGAGGACAATTATGATGTACTAGATGATAAATCACCCTCTGCCTCTTCTGATTTCCCCCAAAAGATCCAGACGGCACACTCTTTTTCTTTTTGAGCTCCTTATGCTGCCGATACTTTGATTCTGAAGCAATTGCAATATTTACTGCCTCATGGTAAGTGACATTGGTGCAAGTGGTCATCATAGTCTGCAACTTGGTATTCAGGCCTCTCATAAACCACCTCTTTTTCTTGGCATCAGTATTGACATGTTCGAATGCATATTGGGACAGATGAATAAATCTTCCCACAAACTGCATCATGGTTTGATCTCCTTGTTTCAAAGCAAGGAATTCATCTAACTTCATAGCCATCACTCCTTCAGGGATATAATGGGCTCTAAAGACAGTACGGAACTCAGCCCAAGTTATTGGAATGCCAGCAGGTTTCATAGCCACTAAGTTTGCCCACCAAGCACTTGCTGCTCCTCTAAGTTGTTGGGCAGCAAACGTAGGTTTCTAATACTCCGTGCATGGGATAAGGTCAAATTTCTACTCCATGGTTCAAAGCCAGTCATCAGCCTCCAATGGTTCATCTGCCTTGGTGAATACCGGGGGTCTTGTGTCTGTGAAATCAACATATGTAGCCTCCTATCGGTTATGGTGGCGTCCACGGTTTCCGTATATCTGATTCTGATTACTCTGAGCCATCTTATGAAGCAAACGAGAATTTTCAGCCGTCACATTGACAAGTGTAGTTATAGCATCAGCTAAATTGGTTGGAACTGGTGGCGGATCTGGAATACCGTCCTCATCTTGTGAAGTTCCCGGAATAAACGAACCCCGCGTACGACGCATCTACTCATAACAAACCAAACTTTATTCACATGTCTTTATTGAATTGTACCAAAGCTTACTCTAGACATATTACATAGAGTTTACTAATGTACAATCAAACCCACGAGTACGAAAACAGAACTACATAACTTAACTAGAGCTACTATTATACAACTCTACTCTTTTCCTCAATTTCTTCAAACTTCAGGCTCGGTATCCATTCTGGAATTATTACCGCCTTCATCATCACTTTCATCGATCATTACTAATTCTTCAGGATCTTCTTCTTCTTCCTCTCCTGATTCATCATCATCGGCAAGGATGACACTGGGGTCCATGGCATCAGCTTGAGGCTCATGATTCGGATTCAGTAGATTGCTAAGCCTATGAACCTCCTCATGTAGATATGTATTATGTTCTTCTAAATCTTCTACATAGAATTCTAGCTCATAAGTTCTAGCTCTAGCTACATTTTCCCTGTGCCAAGCTTTATTTCTTCCTTCCACCATACGAACTAACATACTTTCACAGCTCCTATGCACGGTGGTGAGCTGCCTCAATTGACCCTGTAATTCTCCTATTTGTATAACATCCAAAGCCCTATCTCTAGTAGATTGTGCTAACTCTATAGAAACCCTCAGTATCTCTGCCTGGGGATCAGGCCTAGTACTGCTACTGCTAGCACGATCATTTCTAGGGGCAAGTTGATGACAAGGAACTCCTTTGGGTCCGATGGACTTACGGGGCGTCATCTTGGCATGAGCCATACTGTAGGAAGCCAATTGAATCCAAGTAAGACCATTTAATCAAAATCCAAAAAGTAGCTAAGATGGATTACATTCCTCAAACCAGACTCACTACTTAACTCCCGACTAAGAGGTGAAGGAAGTAACGAGTGAATTATTCATGATGCATGAATCATTCTTACGAACAAAAACATCAAAGTTAATAATGCACATAAATAATATTTATTTTTATATAGGGCATAGTAATATTACTACTCCACCACACAAAACCTTTTTAATCAAATATGGAATGGTGAGAAAGAAATAAGATAAGTCAGACGCAATTTGGACTAAATTACCAAGTTAAATTTAGTCATCCAAATCATTTTGAAGTTTTTGTAAAACAATACAACAAAAACCTTGTAACGATAGCTCCGATACCATTCTATGGCAGAACCTCCTAAGTTATAGGGCCCACATGCACCTGTCACTGTCCGATGACCTTTGACATCTATGCATATGTTTCCATGAACTTAAAGAGACTGTCGGGTGTCCTCAGGAGCCCCAAATCATCCACGATTTCTGAGCAAGATCACGTTACAGAGTCATTGTAGTATTACAACATTTATTCAAATATCAAAACCAGAGTAAAAACAGCGGAAGTCTTACGATAATATAGTTTACAAACCAGTTGTTTCAAACCTTACAAACTAAGTTCGATAATTATTACAAACCATAGTAGTAGTGGAGTGGCATAATTAATATAGACATATCACACAAAATAAACATCCTACCCAAGGATCACACATTTACTTCTCATCGTCAGAACGAACGATAGTCATGCAGCACGATCCAAAATAGATCTGCTCATGAGGCTCACCTACAACAAGGGGTCAACGAACCCTGAGTACGAAAGTACTCAACAAGACTTATCCAAAATATTAACTAATAAACTCAGTAATGCAGGCTCAGGGATTCAAGGTATAGCTTTAACAATGATCAAAGTTCTTTTGCGTAAAAGCTCTTTTAACAACATTCTTTATATAGAAAACTTCTCAAGAATTATATACAAAGCTGACACGATCCGCACTGAGATCATGAAACTTCATATCCAACACCTTCACAAGCCTTATTCAAGTTCCGGTTATTAATTCTACGATGATGAACAGTGAGTTGAGTCTCCTTAATCAAGGAGCAACGATGATTCGAACCGATTAAGCCCAGCTAGGGATTCCAGACCACACGACATATGCAGGTCCCCGACCTACATATACCAATCGACCCTCGGATCCCCTAAAACAAGAACGGGTCCACGCCACCCGAGAACACAGTACTCCACCATTCTAGCCCATGGCCACGTGGGTACACGCTATTCCCGCCATCTCTCCACTCCCAGTGCGCGAGTAGCCATTCTCGTAATAGAATTGCCAAGTTCAGGCTTACCGGAGTATGTGGTTAGTACTACGAATTCTCACCTCATACAATTCAACAACGGACGTGCCTTAATCGACATAGGCGGAAATAACCCGCTCACAAGACCTCCATGTCTTGTGGCTCACACACACCGAGTCCGCCCGGTCTAGATTTATTACTCCACATTCCCATATCACATGCTAACATAATTAATCAATGTTCCATTTGTTACTTGCAGGTGGCAGGTAGTCACCCGACTTTCATCGTTCTACGCATAGCTAAGCAAAACTAGGCATATACGAGTTTTAGACTGGTAATATGGTAAATATAGAATAACAAGGGTGGTAATGCACCAATTAGGCTCTTACTTAACTCCTAACCACTTAATGCAGTAATAGAAAGCAAAAGCAAAATTAATTTGAAAAACACAAGGTAGGGTTGTATGCATTCGGGGCTTGCCTTCGTTGATAGAAAAGTCTGTTTCCTGCGACGTTACACAAGTACTCAATCCGACCTCAACAGATGGATTAACCTCTTCAACAGCTTGATTAACTACCACATTTTCACCTTCGTTCACTACACGTAATAACAATGCCATGTTCAACATGATGCGGAATACTAAATATGATGCTCGATGATGGATACAAAAATTAACAATTTGAATACAACTTTCCTTCGCGGTACAGTTGCAAGTCAAACAAACTAAATCTTTATCGTAACACATACATCAATTGCCAAGGATCATTATCAACTAATGACCATCACTCAATCCAAAATTACAAACAAAACCTAAATCACTAAAGGTTACTATTTGCTTTTATGAATTAATTATTTAATTCAAAATTATGAAATAAATCAACTTATTCTAATTGATCTCAAAATTTTAGTACATGTTCATCACATGATAAGTAAGTGGCAAAACAAATTTCATAATTTTTGGACAATTAAATAAGCCTAGAAAAATCATGGAAATCCATTTATTAATAAATTGAGCAATTTTTACCACATTCAAAAGTACTGAAATATATTATTTCATATTTTTATTAAATACTATACATCACAGAGAAGTCACTCAAAAATTTTCATAATTTTTGGAGCTCTAAATAAATCTACACAAAAATAACAAAAACAAACACTATTCATTTAATTCTGAAAAAAATAGAAAATCCACTTAGAACGCTGAGTCACTGACAACGGGTCCCACCTGTCATCCCTAACCTCGCGTGTTTGACTACGACGGTGATGGCGCTGACCGATGCTTTCTCACCGACGGCGAGTCCAACGGCGACGGCCAACGTACCAAAATGATCACCAAGACTAGACGCATCGATTGACGTCCCTATTAGCACTTATTACGGCCCTATACTAGCTCGTCGTCGGCCATGGCGGACGCGATGGCACGGCGACACAACACCGATGATACGAAGCCAAAAATGGGGAAACAGAGGGCATGGGAAGGTCCAGTAGCTAACCACGAACACGCTGGAGCAAAGAATGAGACCAGATAAGCTACGATGACACGGGTCGACGTTGACAGCAGTCACGGCGGAGCAAAACGTCGTCGGCGATGGTGTACCGGCGACTACAGTGGTCAAAATGAGCAACCAGCTATGGATTAAGTACTACATCATCGAGATGAAATAGAATCAACCAAAGCTAGGGACGGAGATGCACCGTGGAGCTCTGGCCACGGCGAATCATGCTCGGCGGAGGAGTTGCCGGCCGCGAGGAAGAAGACGATGCAACTCGAGTTCCCAACTTAGACTAGTTGAATTGGTGGGTTGGCTGGATGTGCAAGGATACGGTGGAGCTGGAGCACGCTTTGCTGCGATGGCGTGGGCGCTGGTTCGACGGCAAAAGCTCGACGGAGCTGCGGCGGCGGTGACTGGAAAACAGAGGAGAAAAGAAAACGAAGAACGGCGACAGTGGCTAGCTTATAACGCGACCAAGGAAGCGCAAAGAAGCCACGCAGAAGCCTTCGCCGTGCCAATGCGACGCCCAGACAGCCACGCGCGTGACTGGAAGCAAGCCGAAGCTCGCCGGCGGTGTAGCGCAAGTGGTGAACACTGTTCATCGAAATTACAAGTTTGCCATTCACCAAAATTCACAAATTACTCCCAAATTTTCATAACAACTCAAAAATCTCCAAAAACAAAAGTTGCTCAAAATCAAAAGTTCTACAACTTTGCTTTTATAACCATTTCCTAATTCGGTCTAGATTTTGAAATGAACTTTTGAATTCAAATAGGGAAATTTAACGAATTATGCCTTTTTGAATTACTCAAAATTTTTCTAAACAACTTGAAAAACTCCAAAAACAAACTTTGTATAACTTGCCAAGCTCTACACTTTTGCTTTTGGGCCCAACCCCAAAATATGCTTAGATTTTGAAATGGATTTTCAGGGTAGGGTTTAAATGTTGAAAAGCGGGGTTTTCTGAAAAAAAATAAAAATCCAAACAAACATTGACTTGAGTCAAACAATACAATGCAACACATACCACATAAATATAAACTTATTTTAGTGTATGCATCTCAAAGTTTCACCAAATGCCAAATGCTTTGCACTGCATATGATGACATGTCAGATTTTAATATTTAAACACCCGAGGTGTTACAGCTTTCATCTTGGTATGCATCTATGTTCCTTTTCGATCTCATAGTTGAGTTCTTTGAGCGTGACTGACCTATACTTATTTGACAGTGGCTAGAGACAGACAAGACTGGGCATCGCCCCACCTCCCGTGAGGGAGGAGTGGCGACCTAGCCAACAGTGAGTCGCGATGAGTGGCGGGGAATGCAGATTGGCAGCAGTGCGACCTTCCCTTCTGCGGGTTGCGCCCTCCTGGCCGGTCATGAGTACAGTGGCAGTGGCGGTGATGGCAGCGATCTTGGTGGTGACGACAGAGGTTGGGTTGGAGGTGACCCTTACGATCCCTCCCCCAACATCCATGGTGGAAGAGAGGAGGGAGACCAGGCTCCCTACCTCGCCTGACGGAAGAACACACGGCTCGCCCTCCTGGTTGGAGCTAGAGGGGTCGAGAGGAGATGCGGCCAAGCCGAAGGTAGAACATACGCTGGCGGGCCATGGAGTCTAGATAGTGGAGATCCCCTGCTCTGGTGAGGCAGGCACTAGGGTGGAGCCGCTAGTCATCTCGCCATCGCAGGAGTTGGCGATGGTCCAGTCATCGCACAATATTGTGATGGCCGGATCTTCCAGTGGGTTGGGGGCGACCCACGAGCTGGTGTGACCTGATGAAGGCTCAGTTCGTCCTTCACGATGAGGAGGAGGTGGGGCTCTGGCACTTGCTGGAGGAGAGAGGACTATCGATGGTGTCTGATCTCACCCAAACCAAGGCGAGGTTCAAGGAGGCCTTAGAGCGGGTCGAGCTCGTCCATCAGGTGATTTTAGTTGACCTACCATGTGTCATAGAGGTAAGCTTTCTATGTTTTTTGCATTTGTCTTTGACTCCTTGGTATTTCACTGGTTGTTTCAGCATGTTTGCTTCTCGCTTTACAGGAGTTAGATGTGACATCGATCCGCAAGTCATGCTTCCTTTGGGAGAAACACAGTCAGATGGAGCAGGAAGCCACGATGTCATGGTGGGTCAACATGCTTGAGCGCCAGCTGGAATCCGCCCGTTGCGAGTCCCAAGACCAGGTGGCTAAGGCGACGGGAGCGCGAGCGGTGGAACTACTTGTGGTAGAACGGGCGACTGCTACTGAGGGGGGACTTGATGCAGTGAAGGTCCACCTAGCGGAGACCGAGGTGGTGCTCCAGAAGTCCTTGGAGGCTCTAGAGACGGAGCAGAAGGCCTGGTCAAAGGTTGATCAAGAAGTGCCCGCGCTCCGAGGATAGGTGCTTGGGGCGGAGGAGTCGAACACTCGACTGCTAGAGAAGGTGACTTGGCAGGAGTAAGGACTCTCCATCCTCTAAATCACCCGCCTCGATATGTACTTGTCCCACCTTTGTTTGATGCCTTTGTTTTCCCTTTCTTTTGCTTCTAAACTTGTCGTCCTTTTTCTAGAATTGGGTGAAAAAATTGGTTCTCTGGAGCGGGAGCTGGAGACAGCCAAGGTGGCGATCGGTCGGAGTGTGGAGGCGCTAGCCAAGTCCCTTAAAGAGCTATGTGCTCTCAAGGGGGAGCTCGACTAGATCCACAATGTTGCCTAGGTTGTTGTTTCCGAGGTGTTCGGGTCAGTGTCGAGCACCAGTACGCCCGTCGTCCAGCTGGCGAAGGTCCCAAACAAAATTCAGGCGCTCATCTCTGATGGGATGTTCTACGGGACGTCGGAGGTGCTGACCTCAGTGGTGACGCACCACTAGGACCTGGACTTTGCTGTCATCTATAGAGGGTACGCCAATGGCTGGAGCGCAGATGCAATCCGTGCGCTTGGGGAGAGCTTGGTGCCATATGCATAGAAGGTTTCCGAGCAAGTCTCCACGCAGTGGGTGATAGAGGCTCGCCGTTCGATGGTCAGTGATGATACAGTTAGGAACACCAAAATGATAGATGATGTCAAGGAAGAACTTGACCGCCTCTTCCGAGCGAATGTTGGTGATGGGCTTCGCCTCTATCCACTTGGTGAATTTGTACACTACTACGAGTATGTGAGTGAAGCCACCCGGGCCCTTTTTGAGGGTTCCAACCATGTCGAGGCCACATACTGCAAATGGCTAGGTGATGGGGATGGTTTGAAGCTCTTGTGCCGGCAAATGAGTTTGCCAAGCGTAGAACTGGCATCCCTCATACTTGCGGATGATCTCCTCTGCATTTCGTAGTGTAGTGGGCCAGTAAAAACCTTGACATAAGGTTTTTCTGACCAGCGACCTCGGGACCACATGATGTCTATAGATTCCAACATGGACCTCAAGGAGGAGCTGTTTCCCTTAGTCAGTGAGGATGTACTTCATGAGTGCTCCCGACGGACTTCGTTTGTAAAGTTTGTTACCGAATGCGATGAACATCTTGGCGCATTGAGTGATTCATCGTGCTTCAGTCCTTTCTGGTGGGAGAATCTCCTTGAGGAGGTAGGCGAGTAGTGGTGCTCTCTAGTTAGTTTGATCGAGTGCCACCATGACAATGTCGATGGGCGACATCATCATGGAGGCACTGAGGTTGGAGCCCCCAAGTGCTAGGTTGGTGTCGGAGTATGTCAAGATCGAACCTTTTAGGATGCGGGCAGACGACTCATGAAGGTCATTGATGAAGACCCCATCTGGAGACGGAACCTGCCTAGCAGCCAATTTTGTGAGAAAATCAGCGGCATCATTGTCCTTTCGGGGGAGATGATGTAATTCGATCCCCTAGAATTTGTCCTCGAGCTTGCGCACCTTCTGGCAGTATGCTGCCATGAGAGGGCTTTTGCAAGAGGAGTCCCTCATGACTTGGTCAACGACTATCTCCAAATCACTGCGAACGTACAGCCACGTAGCGCGGAGCTCTATGGTGATGCATAGTCCGTTGATGAGGGCCTCGTATTCCATGGCGTTGTTTGAGGCCAAAAAATGGAGACAGATCATGTAGTGGAGCCGGCTCCCATCTAGGGAGATCAGAATCACTCTAGCCCCCGAGCCGGGCGCCATCACCGACCCATCAAAGTACATCGTCTAGTACTCATGGGTGACATCTAGGGTCGAGAGCTGGACCTCCGTCCATTCAGCAACAAAGTCCGTGAGAGCCTGAGACTTAATAGCGGTGTGGGGGATATACCTGATGTCATGGCCCATTAGTTCGAGTGCCCACATGGAGATCCATCCCATGGCATCATGGTTGCGGATGATGTCTCCCAACAGGAATGAAGTGATGACCATGACTTCATGGTCGGTGAAGTAGTGCAGGAGCTTCTAGGTCCACATCAGCACGATGTATAGAAGTTTCTGTACCTGGGGTACCAAACCTTTGCATTGGTGAGTACCTCACCGATGAAGTAAATGGGTCACTAGACCTTCAGGTGGTGTCCTGGCTCCTCCCTTCCGATGACTAGGGTGGCGCTCACCACGTGGTTGCTTGTCGCAACATAGAGGAGGAGGGGTTCTCCCCGTTCAGGAACGACGAGGGCTGGGGCCAACGTCAGTGATGCTTTGAGGCTTTCTAAAGCCTATTGTGCTTCCTCAGTCCATATGAACATGTCTATCCTTTTGAGAAGTTTGTAGAGAGGCGTCCCCCGCTCGCCTAGCCAAGAGATGAACTGGCTTAGGGTGGCCAAATAGCCGGTGATCCTCTATATGCCTTTGACATTGCGTATAGGGCCCATGTTAGAGATGGCTATGATTTCTTCAGGGTTGGCCTCGATGCTGTGTTTAGACATGATGTATCCAAGCAGCTTCCCCTTTAGAACTCTAAAAACACAATTTTTGGGATTTAACTTGATGCTGAACCTTCGAAGGTTCACAAATGTTGTGGCCAAATTCACGATCAGATCGCAAGCTTGAGCCGCTTTGACCACTATGTCATCTACATAGATGGCGATCATTGGTTTTGGCCACTCGACTTGGTCAGGCTAGTCGAGTGGGTCGATTTGGTTGGCGAAGCATTGCTGCATGCATCATTGATAGGTGGCAAAAGAAATACAATTCTCGATAGGATTCGTATTTTATCCGGTTGTTTCATCTGCTGTCCTGACTCCTGACCCTATGTGTTGTTGACTTGTTGCTACAATGGCCATTGTTAGATTATCAATTTAGACTTACCATTATACATGTATGCAAGATTAGCACGATTAGCACTGCTGCGGTGAGGAGCTCCAGGCGATTAGCCTGTTGTCAGTAGTCAACCAGTGTGCTTGCACATAGACGGCCATTGGGCAGACAGCCACACAAATAATCAAGTGGATCGAGACGCTCACGTCACACAGATACGCCCAGGATTCGTATTTTATCCGGTTGTTTCATCTGCTGTCCTGACTCCTGACCCTATGTGTTGTTGACTTGTTGCTACCGTCGGGCGTCGGCTAGATACGCACGGACAGGAAGCCACCTGAAAACTTTGCACACCATTCGCATTGGCATTCTACACTTATCAAATGTCTGGCTAGGTCAGGAGAAGAAATAAGCTGCTCAAGTTTTAGGTGAAGGCGACGGATTGTTGTTAATCCCTGCTTCCAACTAATCCGCTGAGCATCTTATTAGTTGTCTTGTATTCGCTATGCAAATAAACTAGGGTATACATTAATACCTTCGTCTAAAAAAAAAGACAATTCTAAATCTAATCAAAGTTAAATTATTTTAAGTCTGACTCAATTTGTAGAAAATATTAATTAACATATATGACTCTAAATATATATGCTTTAAAAATATATTCATCATTCCAAATTATAAGTTGCTTTTGATTTTCTAGATACATAGCTTTTATTTATGATAAATATACACATAATTAATGTATATTTAGTACCCAGCATATATCTAGAAAAACTAAGACGACTTACAATCAAGAGTATTTCATAAATCATGACAAATCTAATTTTTAGACCGGACGAGTTACAAACATGATCCTCCCTCTTGGATGAATACTTTAATTTATTCAGTAGTAAAAGATTATATATGTCCTTCTCCCAGAGATCACAAGGAACGTACGTACATACACTCAAACTTGCGTGGATGCGTGTGGGCGGTTGTGGTTACTGGTGTCATGTGCTCAACTTGCCCTAATTGGCAACATAGCCTGACAGTGCCAACTTGCAATGCAACGCGTGTTACTGTACGCAGTAGTAATTCTGAACACTAGTACACCGCCCACCGCATATTCCCCCATCGCTATCTTTTTCTTATTACGTGTGCATATATGGATGCACGCTTTGTGCATTGTTGTTATTTTCAGCACCAACGATCGATTGTTGCTTGCCGATCGAGCAGTTCAGAGTGAGATGCTGTGTGAGTGGGTAACACTTACGCGTCTCCAAGAGTAGCCTTGTTCGCTTGGCTGATAAGCCATGACTGAAAGTATTATTGACTGATTTATGGTGAGAGAAAAATAATATTCGTTGACTGAAAAAATATAGCTTATAAGCCAAGCAAACAGAGCAAGTAATGTCTGCTAAGTGCTAACTCGTACTGTTGGCGTTATTTTTATGGCCGGAGCCTGAGAAGTACGTACTGTAATTAATAGTAGTAGCTAATTTTCTGCGAGAGATAATGTTAACTATGTAGGCCGATCGTCAATTTTATAAATTCATATAATTTGACAACATGAGAATTATATATTGATTGTGAAAGTATCATGGCAAATGTAAAAACATAATAAATCCGATGATGCTAAACGTAACTATCCGGATTTTTAGAAAATTGATGGTCAAAGAGTAGAGCGGGTTAGCTTTGGGCAAAACTGAAAAACACTACTCAAGTATTATTGCATTAAGCATGTTGGATCCACGTTTACTTTGAAGATCGGGATCCACGTTTACTTTGAAGATCGAGTGTGCTGTGCTAGTGCTTGCATGTTGGGTCTTTTAGACCAGGTTGAGGTGTTGGTCGATTTTTCGACCAAGTTGAGTTGTTAGTTGAGTCATTTCGATCAAGTTGGAGCAAGTAGTGGTGTGATTTTGACGATTGTCCGGTCGTTGTACCATAGTTGCGCTATATGAATGGGACAGTCGCTTCAGTTGTATGATTTTTTGTTCTAGTTTTCATTCAAAGAACTGCACTGGCACTTGTCTTTATTTTCTTTCTTTCTTCGTCTAATAAAAATCACGACAAAACTTTTTCCGTTCTTTCCAATAAAATATTGTACTGGTATTTTTTGGAGTCATATGAAAATAAGATTTCAAAAAGTATATATTTATTTCCATATTTCTTTAAATCTGCAAGCTGCATCATGTATACTGTACTTTTTTTTCTAAAAAAAATACTATGATATTTATTGCTCCAACTCCAACCTGGGATCACAAGAAACGAGTGATGGGCCATGTGACCCTTCAAGTACTGCCGTGAAGGCAAATTTACACTTGGCCGCGAAGGATCACCTTGTGGACGGACATGTGTGTGGCAAGGTGGGTGGTGGTGGTAGTGTTTTCTCGGTGGAGCTACAGCTACCACATCCCTTGGCCGAGGCAGTTTCTGTTGTAGTGACACCGACGTCACTGGCGCGAGTGCCGACGACGTGGGGAGCTCCAACCTCGGCCTGCACCCATCTCCTGGATACGGTGCGCCGCGTGTATGGCGTCCAGACTGGAAAGGCTTTGCGCCGCTAGCGGCCGTACGGACCGCACGGAAAAAAGAAGCAAAACGAAACCATTGCCGGCCGTGTGCGCGCGAGTTTTTCTTGTGTGTTTCATCGTCGTCGGAGGGGGCGCGCCTGGTCCGGACTCTGCACGTTGTTCCCTTCCCCTCCAACACCATGCGTATCATATCGTGCTTCTGTTCGACTGTTCCTGGAGGTGGCACAGCTGCTACAGCTAGGTATGGTGTGCATGCTCACGCTGCTCGCAAGTCGCATGGAACGGAAAACAGCGATGCCGAATTGCCGGATGCGGTGCGGGGCCAGGGCCAGGGCCAGGGCCAGGCGCGCTCCTCCATCCACGGCACCATGCCACGTGCCGGGTGGACCCCCGCGGATCGCCAGCGGCGGGGCCCTTCCAAGTGTCACTTGCGGCTCCACTCGTCAGCCAGCTAAGGCGGACAAGAGTCGTCCCAGCGGCCCAGCCCCACTCGTCAGTGAGCGAGACGAGACGAGACGAGACAGCGGGATTTATTGAGAGCGCGTCCCCCTCCGGTCCTCCCTCCCTCCCCGCGCCGCTGCCTTCCCTTCTCGACTCCGATGACTCCAATTTCACGCCTTCGCTTATAAATACCGGCATTCGGGGGCACTCGGCCTCGGCAAGCCCACTGCACCACGCCGCCCCGAGGACAGGGAGGACGCGGGCATTGCCGATCCAAACGCGCGCCGCCGCGTCAACTCGCCTCCGCCGCCGCGCCAACTCGCCTCCGCCGCCGCTCCGTAACTGGTACGGCTTCGATCTACTCCCCGTCCCCGATCGGGTGGCTTCGGTCCGATTGCTCGGTCGATGTGCGCGTTAGCTCGTCGTCGGATGAATGGATGATGGATTATTAGTTTGTGTTGTGTCGCCGCGTGGACGTCTGCAGATTCGGAGTTGTTCATGGTGTCGTCAGACTATTCTGGCGTCGCCTTCTTCTTTTTTTCCTTTTTTTTTGGCGGTGTGTGTGCATGCGTCCATGCATGACTCGTGCGTGTATTTGTGTGTTTTTAGAACGAAGCGGTGTGTGTGGTTTCTCTCCGGCCATCCGGAGATTTTTGGGGGGAATTTGTTGAGATTTTCCTGGATGTCTCCGATCGTCTCGGCGCAGTGCTGTGGTGCGTGAGCTGTCGTAACTTAACGGTGGGGAGAAAAGTTGCGCATGTTCCTTCACCCTCGTTACTCCAGTTTCTGTACATGTGGGTTGGAAATGGCTCCAGCAACTGAATCTCGTGCTCTTGTTTTTCCACTGCTTGTGTTCTCTGAAAATTCGTCGCACGTAGCTGCGCTACCCGTGCATCGCGTCTTTTTCTTTAAAAACTCTTTTATTACTCCTTTGTTTGATCGGTTTTGGACGTGGTAACTATAGCTGGTGAGCTGTTCTCCTTACAAGTCGTCGTGGAAAATTGATGCGTGCGTTCGTTGGTTCCTAAACTCTGGGTTAGGACTGGGCCCCACCCGTGGAAGAGGGGCCTCTTGGACCAGACCGTGAGCTGCAATTATCCGCTGGAACAATTTTCAGTGCTCTAATCTAGTTCATCATCAGAGGATTTTGCACAAGTTCTCATCTAGTTAGATATAACCTGCTGAATTATATTGTTAGAATGGTTATTTAAAAGGGGCTTTTGCATTTTTACCCCTATTTTGTATCAAAATTGTGATTTTGTCCCTGTTTTTTTTTTTTACTTTATGAATTTATCCCTGCGTTTTCAAAACGAAGCACTACTTTGCCCCTATTCTGTCATCCTCCCCTAATGGTGTTAACATTTGTACAAAATGACAGAAATGCCCATATGATTTTGCCCCCATTTGTTATGTATATTTGTGATTTTACCCCTGATTTGGAATTAGGCATTTATATTGTAATGTTGACAAAAATGATTACATTTGGTCAAATATATTTGGCACAACTTGCAATTATTTCGATTCAGATTTAATATTGAAAAAAAATTCAAAATTTTGGCAGCACATTAGCAATATTGTATAATCTTTAACCACGAGGAGTTCACTCGAACATAGGCGCCATCAACTCAACACAAACTAGTTTTGGAAAAAGAAACACAAATCCATAACACGCAGCACTGCCGTATCCATGCAAGCATGCGGATTCGTCTCGAAATAGTCCAACGCGGACCGCATGTAGGCGTTCGTCACGGCCCCCGCGGCGCCGCTCACCAACTGCACGGCGCGCGGTAGAGAGCCAGAGACGACGTCGGCTCCCCCGCGGGGCACACGGCGCTGGTCAGCACGATAGCGTTGGGCGTTGGCAAAGTACCCCGTGGGGAGCGGAACCGCGGCCGCCCATCCACCGCGAACAGCAGCTTGCTCCGCCGCGACGGCCGTATCCCAACGCCCGCTCCACACGAAGCCAACCAGTGCCTCGAACGTGGTGCACACACGGCCCTCTAGCGCCACCGCCGCTTTGACACGCGATGGACGCGGGCGTGAACCGGAACGAGCGGTGCTGGGTGCATGAGCGGGGAGTCCGAGTCGTCCTCGTCCTCATCCCCGTCGCCGTCCCCTTCGTCGTCGTCATCGGTGATCTGGGCGAACTCATGGTGCGGGAAGACCGAGACTGCGGCGTGCGCCCCTGAGCCGGACCCGGACAACACCCGCTGCCGGGCACGGCCGCCGCCCAGCGCGCACACGACGAAAGGCCGCGGTCGCCCCCTGCGCCCCGGAGCAGCAGCCGCACTACGCAGGAGCCCCGAGGCCGGGAGGCGCCGCCACACCGCGCGCCCTACCTTTGGTGCAGAAGCTGCCGCCGAGGTCGGCTGTGCACTCGCGACCCCGCGCCAGATGCGCATGTGCCCTATGCAGCCTGGGTCGGACGAGGAAGATCCTAGAGACAAGGATAAGGGGCAGTGTGGTCATTTCGCCTTTGCTTTTTAGATTTAGAAGTTTTTTTAAATCATTTATTCCCTGTCCATCTAAGGACATCCAAAGTAGGGGCAAACAAATCGTTCATTTCAAAATAGTAGGAGTAAAATCACAAAATTGAAAAAGCAGGGATAAAATCATAATTGGAGCACTGGATAGGGGCACGATCATAATTTTCCCTATTTAAAAAGTTATTGTACGAAGAAATTCAGAACCTCACGTTACATACATATAATGGCTTCTGATGTCAAAGTTTGCCCAAATTGACTTATTTTTTCATGGACAGCTAGGCCATTTTGGTACATGAACTTTCTCTAATCTATCTAGTGATTGGCTCTGATCTTCCCTTCCCCTAAAAAAGAGCCTGCTTTGTTTGTGGACGAGCCGCCTGGTGACCCTATGTTAAGCGTCATTTCATTATTTTCTATTTAAGCCTCCACTTTATTAATTCCTCTCTCAGGTTATGGATCTACTAAGGCATCCCTTCAAGGGAGTTGTCACTGATATCAAAGGAAGGGCCACTTGGTACAAGCATGATTGGGTTGCAGGACTCCACTCTGGCTTTAGGTCAGTTTTGTGTAACGTATTTGTGCTGGGTCATTATTAGTAATTATGCATGTCTCGTCTGTTCACTATTACTGTTAATTGCATAGCTTATTTGTATTACTGGCAAATGGATCATCAGGATATTGGCACCTACCATGTATATCTTCTTTGCCTCTGCTCTTCCTGTCATTGCCTTCGGAGCACAACTGAGCACGGCAACAAGTAAGGCCTTGCCTTGTGCTACTATGCTAGTTAGGCCTGTATATCACAAAAGCAGTAACAAAACAATATACTTTTTGTTGCAGATGGTATACTCACAACAGTTGAAACATTGGCATCGACTGCGATATGTGGCATCATACATTCAATTCTTGGAGGGCAGCCTTTATTGATTGTTGGAGTTGCCGAACCGACTATTATCATGTACACTTATCTCTACAACTTTGCCAAGAATCAGCAAGCTCTGGGTGAGAAGCTATATTTGGCGTGGGCTGGATGGTAATGACTGAAATAGAATGCATTTGAACCTGCGTTAGCTTTCAGATAAACTGGACTTGATATTTCCTCTCTGTCCGTAGGGTCTGCATCTGGACTGCCATCATGTTGTTTCTTTTGGCAATGTTCAATGCTTCCAATGTTATTAGCAGATTTACAAGGGTTGCAGGAGAACTTTTTGGCATGTTAATCACTGTTCTGTTCTTGCAAGAAGCTATCAAGGTACTATGGTACTAGTAAATCCGATTTATTTCTTACATGGCAGAAATATTTAAAACGGGTTGTCTAATGCAGGGGATGATAAGGGAATTTAGTGTGCCCGAAGATGCTGACAGCAGTTCGCCAATATACCAATTCCAGTGGCTGTATGTCAATGGCCTACTCGGTGTCATATTTTCAATTGGCTTGCTGTATACTGCATTGAGGACCAGGCGGGCAAGGTCATGGCTATATGGCATAGGTTGGTCACTCTTTCTACTCTTTTATTTTACATCTGTAATGTTATACCTAAAGCTGAGTGTAGCTTGATGAGGAATATCATAAAGCCATTCAATTGATCCAGACTCCAGAGACAGTCCAACCTTTTTTTAACTAAAGGGCACGAGCTCATGCTTTTTCATTGATATAGAAGAGAGAGACAGCTCAACCCTGAAGCCCTAAATCCTACTAACACAATAGTTCCTCAGCCCTTTATTGTACGTTCTGTTTTTGGTATATGAATAATTTTTCAAAAGTAGTTTTTTTATCTTTAGTTTCTCTTATGGTATGTTATCACAATATTATATTAAAACACTTCCAAATCTAAATCGATGGGTACAACCTTTCTACGGACACATGCAAACAACTAATTATTTGCAAATGAAAGGCCTTTTTTCAAAATAAATTAGGTGTAAAGTGGACGGAGGGAATAAACATTTCTCATTTGAACTGGATTGCCGATCGACCTGGTTTTGGACTAGACCTGTAGACCATGCTCGACTTTATTTGTGTTTGGGCTTATCCTGGTTTGGGCTGGCCCACATCAGATGGGAATTGTGTTGAGAGCTTTATGTTTTCTTATCAGTCTTGAACTCCAGTTTTATTTCCTGTTTATTTGTATGGACAATTCTAATTTTTCTATGGAAGTGAGCCTAGCTCAATTTGTTGGGTGGCAGGTGCGGCCGTGCACTCTACTGTCGAGGTTCAAATCCTCTTTTAGCTTGACTTTGGGTGCCCATTAACTATTTTCTCTTAATAAAAAGCCGCCTAGTAACTCCTAGGTTGGATCTCGTTTTTTTAATTTTCTAATACATTTTGGTCTGAGCCCTTTAAATCTGAGAAAAAGTATTTATGCTAAATAAGCCATTAAATGTTTCGTAGATAGTTTATTTCTTATTTAGTGGTATCTGTGCACCTGACCATACACTTTGATTTGCCATTTACAGGCTGGCTTAGAAGCTTTATAGCTGATTACTAAATGTTTTGTAGATAGTTTATTTCTTATCTGGCGCTATCCGTGCACCTGACTATACTTTGATTTGCCATTTACAGGGTGGCTTAGAAGCTTTATAGCTGATTACGGCGTCCCGCTAATGGTGATTGTGTGGACAGCATTGTCGTATACACTTCCAGGCAAGGTGCCTTCAGGAGTCCCCAGGAGGCTTTTCTCTCCACTTCCCTGGGAGTCAGGTTCACAGGGACACTGGACCATAGCAAGGGTAATAAGTCGCTTGCTTATTATTCTGAGATGCAATATTATTGGTTGTAGAAGCGCAAACTTTCATAGAGATTTCCTGCATGGCTGCATATGATTCTGAATGCTTTCTCTTCTGTTTACTGTCAGGATTTGTTTTCCGTCCCTCCAGCGTATATACTTGCAGCCATTCTGCCTGCTTTGATGGTTGCAGGACTTTACTTCTTTGATCATAGCGTAGCTTCACAGTTGGCACAGCAAAAGGAGTATAATTTGAAGAAGCCTTCTTCCTACCACTATGACATTTTGGTCCTTGGAATCATGGTATGTGGCATATAAGTCTCTATCATACAAATTGTTTATTTAGATTTTCCATTTGGTTGTAAATTTAACCTCAGTTTCTTGGTATCTCAAATTCTCGATCACATTCGTTAGACTAAGTATGACAATCTATTTTTTTCCCCAATATATAGTATAGAAATGATGCAGGCCCTTGGTCCACATTTTTAGTTCAGATCTTATGGCTGTTTAGTTCCTTTTCTCATGCTATAAAAATGTCAGGTCCTGCTCTGTGGTTTGCTTGGCATCCCTCCATCTAATGGAGTCCTTCCTCAGTCTCCCATGCACACAAGAAGTCTTGCTGTCCTTAAGAGGCAGGTTGGTGAAATTCAAACTGATTTATGTGGTTTGCTAATGTAATAAGCTTTCCTCATACATTTCCATCTCTTAAATTCAGTTGCTAAGCAAAAAGATGGTTGATACTGCCAAGGAGAGCTTAGGAAGAAGTGCTACCAGTTTGGAAATATATGGCAAGATGGAAGAAGTTTTCATTGAAATGGATAGCGAACAGAACGCGAGTCTTTTGATTCTTTGTTACTTGACTTATTTATACATGTCAACAATAACAAAGCTTTTGAAACTTACAGCAATTTGCCTTTACCAATTACATATGAATTCTCCTTAATTTTCGTCCAGTACCTAAATACTACCTAAATGCTGAAATAACGCTAATGCTCAACATGTGGTCTTGCAGACTGATTCTGTTGACAAGGAGTTGAAGAACTTTAAGGATGCTGTTCTGCAAGAATTCGATGAAGAAGGGAAATTGACAAGAGAGTTTGACCCTCGGAAACATATAGAAGCCCACTTGCCTGTTCGAGTAAATGAACAGAGATTGAGTAATCTGCTACAATCCATATTGGTTGGTGGTTGTGTTGGAGCTATGCCAGTCATCAGGATGATACCAACATCAGTTCTCTGGGGCTATTTTGCATACATGGCCATTGACAGTCTACCAGGGAATCAGTTCTGGGAGAGGATACAGCTTTTGTTCATTGCAGAAGGCCGACGCTACAAGTAATATCTCTGTTCTGCATCAATTCACTTCAATTGAACAATTGGACTAACATGGGAATAATGCATATAGCCTTGTTCCTCCTTTGCGATTAATCATCAATTACACCGTGTCTGTAACATTTTCAGGGTTCTTGAAGGTCCCCATGCATCTTTTGTGGAGTCAGTGGTTCCCAAAACAATAACCATCTTCACGATCTTTCAGTTGGTTTACCTCCTAATATGCTTCGGCATAACATGGATACCGATAGCCGGGATCCTGTTCCCAGTGCCTTTCTTCCTTATGATTATCATCAGGCAGTATCTCCTCCCAAAATTTTTTGATCCCATCGTCTTGAGGGAACTCGATGCAGCTGAGTATGAAGAACTTGCTGGGGTCCCCCTTGAACACAATCTGGTATACATTCATCTTGCCTTCACTTGGAATCCATTTTTCTGTGTTTTGTATGCTTGACCCATTTGTTAATAGAAATTTGGTTGTTCCCTGCACAGGAAGATGAAGTATCTGAGGTAGGAAGCTGTCCTAGCCGTCCTGATGCAGAGATATTGGATGAACTCACAACCAATCGGGGAGAGCTAAAGCACAGAACTTCAAGCCTGCGTGAAGAAAGACCAATTCAGGTAACAATGAGCACGCATATGGTACTGCAATAAGTTTACAAGGGATTAGATGTGATGTAGTGATGGCTCATCGATTGACTCTCTGACATTTTTTTTTTTTTTTTTTTTTTTTTGCTGGCTTCAAATAGGAGCCAACGGGTTGAATTTTTTGCTTTCTTTTCTTTTCTTTGGGAGAACAAGTAGTCAAGTACGCACCATGCATGTCAGTGGCTGCTTTGTGCCTAACATAGGAAGATTTTCACAGGCCACTTCGAGTTAAGCACATTTCACACCTTTATCTTTCTTTTCTTGGAGAGAGAGGGGGTTTCTGTACTCTCTATACCGTCGATTTTGCGTTTAACAGCTTCAGCTCCACCCTGCAGGTTGCCCCAAATGCGGTTCAGCCAAGTGTTTTTTCTGTAGAGTGATGATCCTCAAGCTGCAGTCCGTTGATGTGAATACTGTTGCTATGTAATGTGCTGCTGCTGCTGCTGCTACTAGTGTTGTACTTGGGTTTTTGACCCAAACGCATCTGTGGGAAAGGTGTACTAATTTGTAAGAGCAGGTACTTAGCGTAAACTACGTAGGAGTGATTGGAAGGGAGAGCAGATGCAATACAAGTCTTGGATATGGAAGGGGAATGGCCGAACGGGAACGAAGTAGAATAATATCATTATCATTAGTTCCACAGACTGTACTAATCAAGTCCTTCAGTACATGACTATCAATGTAGAGTCTCATATTTGTCGAGTTTACATTTAGCTTGCTCTCTTTGACTGCAATCGCGTCAGTAAAGCTGCTCATATGGCAATCCGAATTTCCGTTGGAGAGCAAGTAATTAACCTTTTGCGCCTACCGGTACTGCCGTTTAACACTGAGGTGTTGATTCTGTGAGTGAAGTATGATCATGTCACCGAGCCAGCGGGTCACCAGCCCGGAGCAACGCACGGCGCCGCGGCAGCAACGGTGATACTCACATTTAAAAACAAGAGAGAGGAGCAACGGTGTATGCAGGAGCTCAACCTCAATGAGAGCGTACACGTCACTCCGATTAATTCTGTCTGTCCGATCTTTGATCCTACGACAAATGTTGTTTGAATCCGCTTCTGTCCGGAGCATCTTCTTGTAGCTTCTGTTGCTTCCGCTTCTACTCAACATCAAATATATATCTGGCTTCTGATTCACAGCACACAGTCCTCCCTCTCATGCTCGCCTCTCCTCCAGTCCTCCCTCTCTCTCTCTCTCTCTTGGCTAGGGCGGGCCCCGTCGCGCGCGTCCCGGCGGCAGCGGCGGCATGGCAGGCCCCCGGCGTGGCGGCTCGGCACGCCCCCCCCCCCCCCCGGGCATGGCAGCCTTGGCATGGGCGGGCCCCGACACGGTGGCGGCGCGGTGCCCCGGCGCGGGCACGCTCCAGCGGCGGCCGCCGACGCAAGGCGAGCGCGCCTGCCTCTCCCACCTCCCTCCTCCTCTCTCGTTGCTCCGGGCGCGGTGCGAGGGTTGCTGGGGTCGATCTGGGGCCTCCACGACCGGATCCAGGACCTCCATGGACAGATCCGTTCGTTCTCCTACCGGATCTGGCTTGAAGGCGTCCTCTCACAGCGTCCAGCGTCGAGGGATGCGGCATGGGGGCGTCCTGCTGATGTGTGCTTAGTACATGGTGTTTATAGACTGCAGTTGCATTTACCGAATTTACGTGTATCCTTAGGAGCCACTGTTACTGATTTTCAGGTCACCTCTCTTCTGTGCATATGCAGCAGTAGCATGCTGCCAATGTAAGTTGTCTTTATCTTACATACGTCCGCCACAGTTGTTTACTTTAGAAGTAGTAAATTTAACGAACCAAGGAATGGTCTATAGGTCCATGTGATTTGAAACATGATTTTTATTGTAGTGAGGTGTGCGATGTTACTTGCGACTACTGAAACAAAAAAAAACGACTGTGTGTTAAACAGCTTCAAAGTGCATAGTTCTTATGGAGTGAAAATGATGGCATGTGTATTCTGGAATTTCTTTTGGGTACTTTGTAGGTCTCATGATTGATTTTTTTCATGGCCACAATGACCATTGTTAGATTATCAATTTAGACTTACCATTATAGAGGTATGCAAGATTAGCACGATTAGCACGGCTGCGGCAAGGAGCTCATGGCGCGCCAATCTATGCAGGTTTCGTTTGTCCTGGTAAGATTTGTGCCGTACCTCTATAATGTTTATGTGAATTTCTCTTATGTCACCCTTAGGAGTACCCTGTACACATCATGCTTCTTGTGCCACAATCTTTGTATTCCTTATCTAAGATTGGCACTTATTCTTATTACTCTTTATTGTTAGTCTACAACAACTATAGTACTAAGTTATTTTTCTTCCTAAAATGATGCTGTCTTTTTTGCTCTTACAGTTTACTTTTGTAAATTACGAGCTGCAAGGAAAATACTCTCCTTTTTAATGCTTGATGTATATTTTAGTTTTAAGTTCTTAGTGCTAGATGGGAACTGATGTATATTCGGTTGCATAGAAAATCTTCATAATACATTACCATTTGGTTGTGGTGTTTTCCAATCTGAATTGACCAAGTTGACTCAGGTTTCTATTGTGTGGTTTCTAGATGACCTAAAAAATTAGTTACCTTGGAAACTTCAATCATTCCATATAATTTGTTTTCTAACTTGGAAAAACTTATTTGGTGTGTGAGTGTTTCTAACTTTTCATAAATTAGTTAAGAACAATCAGCTTGTATTTTAAATTATTTTAGTTGTCCCTTTGATTCCTTTAATTCAACCAATATTTGTCATTCATTTATAGTCCAAATAACAAGTCAAAAATTCTATATGCATGTCGGTGCTGATGGATTAGGATCATACATTTGCCCACATATGTAGTTATCGGATGCCTGGACCTGTAACATCTTCGTTTTGTAGCCATAAGAAAGTCTTCCTTTTTTCAGAACAGTTGGTTTAAGTAGACGAAAAGGTAAGGTTATTCCAATTATATCTTTTTTAATGTTAATTGATGATATACCCTTAAGGTATTATCTGGTTCAAATTATAACAGTTAAGGCAATCAGCGAGCGTATTGTGCTATATCTGATTAAAAATTATATGTTCACTTATTTGAGCGAATTCCTTCGTAAGTCTAAGCCTTAATTATCAGTTGTGGTTGATAATTTTCTACTTGGCTGGTGTTCTGCTAACTGCTCGATAAGTGTATATTTTTTGTTGCTACCTATAGATGCATTGTTGTGTCATGCACAAATGATTATCAGTGGTTTAGCAAATATAATGTATGGGCTGACATCTCTTTTTCTATTTCGGAATGAAATGGTTCAATCCAATATGTTTTTGTGCATGTCGTAGGAATTTTAATGTAATACAACCCTTCACTATTGCCATTTAATGTTTCATGACATGTGGAAGTTGCTTCAGGGTTAGTTAATAATCTTATTCAAATGAAAGATTTTTAGAACTTCCTTACCTAAGACAGCTCAAATATTTGTGCTATGATATTATTTTAAAATCCAGCTAGCAATGGATTGTTTTACTACTATTTGTAGGGATACATATTTATAATGAATTGTGTAACCATAGATTTATAATGAGCGCCTTTGTTAAATCCCAATAAGGTAGATTTATATGATAATAAAATCTGAGACTCATCCTTTGTTGTATGTAACTATTCAGGTCTAGAGTTCAGAGATCCACACGCTCAAGAATAAGATGGTTTGCGTCTGCAAAAACAAGAACCCTTGGTAAGTCTGCATGAAATGGAACGTTGTTCTTCCCTGATTTAAGGTTGTGATAGCAATTGCTTTTTTTTCTAAGGCTAAGAGGGGAAATTTTGCTCGCTGCCTTTTCAGTAAGCTGATCAGATAGAGCATGGTTCTTTCGTCCTCTATTCTCTGCTCTACATTTCCAATTATATTTGTCCACTACAATGGAGATACATGTATATTTGCTGCTTTAATAGTTCCTGGTAAGATACATGTCTACTAATAATTGTGAAAAAAAAAGTTTCATGTATCTTGTATGGTAGCAAACTAAAACAGTGTTGCTCAATAGTATTCTAACTTACCTTATTTTAGAGTTGACAATTAACTATGCACTTACATAATACAGTAATGTTAATGCATCGCCTCATGCCTTTCTAGATATCTAATTAGTATCAGCGATTCAATGCTTCTACTCGGTGATTCAGAGATTTCAAATGGCAGCAGACGTAGACTGATCGTAATATAAGTTGTGTTATCTAACTATTCTACCATTGGGTAATTATATCTGCCTTTTGGGTTATATCAACTCTTCTATCTCTTATTTATCTTCCTGGTTGTAAAGTCTTTAGTGTTACATTCTCAGTTTATTGTACAAATTATTGCTTTATCTTCTGCTCGATGTCCTTACATACATTTTGTAGCCTGATTTTCAAATTTTTATATACCTCTCTATGTAGATTGAAACTGTGTTTTCCCTTTAAAAAATGTTTTAAAGTCAAACATATTATGTTTGCAGCCTATGTGAGCCATTTGTTTCCTTTACCGACAATATATTTCATTATATGATGTCAAGGATGTCAATTTTATGATGTTTTGATTTCTGCTTGCCTTTACGGTATACTATTCTTTTAGTGGTTTAATTAGACATTTTGTGATGCCTAGGATGCCAATTATCACGCTCCACGCACCTTTCTGAAGCACCACTAGACTTCAAGGATGGCAACGAAACATCTGATAATTCTGGTTGTATGTGTTTTTTGGACACATGTAATATCACAATATTCATGTAGATGATGCATACCAAAGTTCCTAATACTTAACTCCAATGCATGTTTTTTGACGTTGATCCAATGCATGATTTACCTTGAATTTCTAACAGTGGACGAATTCAATGTGGATAGAGAGGCTCTTGACGAATCCTACAAACAACAGCACGAATGTGATGTCACTTAGACCCTATACACCATACCTTAGAGTGTTGCTATGTTCTTTTAGTTAGCCACTTAGCCTGCATATACTATCGATTGCAGCTTCTGTGGCAGAACCGCCTGAAATACCACGTTTTTGGAGGTGCTTGTCTCCCACCAGACACTAAGCACCCCAAAAGCTGGCTACCTCAGACGGATTCCATCGAGCACACCCGAAGGGAGAACTCGAATAATCCATGTTTTTTTCTCTAGGATCCAATAATGAGAACGAGTTTACAATACTTAATATGTTTCATACAACCAAAGTTTTTAGAAATACATTATTACAGAACCAAGTTTAGAGTGCGGAATTTAAACAGCGGAATTAAAATAAACATCTAACAGTAGAATACAAGGATCCGTATGTACCCACCAGAAGAATTCTCCACACAACAGCTACTCTTTAAACTGCACCTGCAACGGGGGTAAATAAACCATGAGTACACAATGTACTCGTAAAACTTACCCGACTAGTGGGAATAATTTCCCGACTCCAAAGGATATGATAAGCTTTTTGGTTTGCTGGGTTTTCTTTTTATAAAAAGCAATGCTACTAGTGAATCCTTATGTATGTGTTTTATTAGCGGTCATGATTACTTCATTAGCTAACCATTCTATGTAAGCACCTATTCTACTTTCAAGCAAGAGTTGAGCAAACAGATCAATTTCATCATCTTTCATCTTCCAGTTCTTACTACGGTGCTAGACTATAGACGAGCCGTACCAAATTACTCGGCGATTCGTGAATCAATGTGCCCAGCTGGGTACCTCGAAAAACACACGCCCCGCTCGATTCGTGAATCAATGTGCCTAGCTAGGTACCTCGAAAAACACATGCTCCGCTTGTACCCCAGGCACAAGTAGGACCAACCCACCACTCTCCTGTCAAGAGGTCTAGGTCCCTGTCCAAACTTAGACTCCAAGTCCCTACACATGAGTCTCGGACTCAGTGTGATGCTTAGACCTCCACCATCCTTGCCTCCAACCAGTCGGTCCAGAAAGAGCCATAACCCACGACAAGAGAGCAACGAGTCTTCCTTGCTCCCATAAACAAGTATGTGCTCGGGATAATAAGTCTGTGACTTGCCTAGAACCCAATGCAACGGCCGGTCCTTAACCGACACAGACAGGGAAAACAGTGTAACCAAGGCTATGCCCCGTTGGCCGCGGGACACAACCTCTTACACACATCAATACCCATACCATATCCTTGCCAGATCACTATTTTCCTTTTACCCTTTTATTATGAGAGTGATAATCATAATCACCTATTGTGAGTAACGGCAGGTTACTCACGCTACCGAAAAACCTAAGCATAGCAGCTACTCGACCTAAGCTAGTAGGACTCATAGGTAGATATATTTATGCAGGTGGTTTTCATAAAATGTCTGTAACGTAAATGCACATTATATATATATATATATATATATATAGTGCTTATTCAAAATAGAGGTTATGCACCGGGGCTTGCCTTAGGCAGGCACGGTGTCAGCTCAGTCAGTCAATGGCATCTCTGGGGCCTCCTCCTGCACGAGGATCTCCTACTCTTCAATCATCTCTTCGTACTCATGTTCATCCGCGGTCACGAACTCTGCCAACTCGTTCTCTACATGCATACAATGACGATGCAACACTCAATATTAAGGCAACAACAATTCTTAAAATAAGCATACATCTACCAAGCCACTAAGCTAGCTCTAATGACTAAGATACCAAGCTAATTATCATTCCCATCAAAGCAGCAGGGTTTCGTCTACAAGTGCTACTTAGCAACTAAAATATATTCTTACTCTTATTAACGATTTCCTATATACTACAACAAGGAGTACTTAGCTACCATATTTCTCAACATATTATAATGCTATAAAAATTACAGTGAGTACATAATAATACAATGAACCTACTGTAAAAAATTTTATGCTCAAAACTATTATCAATTTGCCATAAAAATTCCTATAAATATTAATCTAATAATGCTAAGCTTTCCTAATTGAATGAATGAACCTAACATTTTCATAGATAAATATAAACTAACTACACCAACAGATAAAACACATTTTTATAAACCTAACAAATTTTGTTTCACTATTTTTGGACACCTACAGAATTTACAATAATTTTCCAAAGATCAACTCAAAACTAAATTAGAAAACATTTGCTAATTTGCTGGAAAAAGGAAAACCAATCCTCACGCGGCCCACACGCCCGCAGCGCACGCACGCGTGACCCGCAGGTGCGGCCCACGTGGGGCATGGCCCATTCGCACGAAAATGGCCCACGACGAGGAAGCCCGCGCGCGTCGGTATCTTCGTAAAAACACCCTTGAGCTATCGACGATTCACCCTAAGGCCTGCAACACTATTCCTACAGACTGCTCCTATGCAAATAAGCCCTTCCCCATTCTCTTCTTTACAACAGCCCGGTCCTTCGGCCATCCCCGCGTGCACCGACGCGGCGGCGATGCACTAGATGGCCACGCCGGCCAGCCGGGACCCTCCTCGCCCAACCTAAGGGACTGATGCTCACCTAGGTGCAGACGCGAATCGATGGGCGGTGAAGAGATGAGCGAGGATGTGTCTAAGAGCTCCCTCCACGGCGATGGACATGCGGCGGCGGTGGCAGCCGTGTTCCGGTGAGCCTAGGCACAACAGAGGTGATAGAACCAATGAGTGAGCATCAGCAACTCACCCTACAGCTACCTATGGCAGTGGCTTGGCCGGGGACGGACCGGGCATGTCTGGCCATGTGCACACGGCAAGCTCGACGACAGATTGTGGTGGTGCGGCCATGTCAGTGGCGCCGGGAAGGCAAGGGTGGTGAAAGTGGGGTGAGCAGGGTGACGTGGAGGGGAATACGAAGCTAATGGTGCGGTTGTCTGGCTCAATCAGCACAAGGGGTCAGGTCTGCCATCCGCCTCGACCGAAGGCGGCTTTAATGGCTCGGTGGCAAGGGAAACAACCAATTGGAGTTCGGTCGGGCTCAATTGAAGGCTGAAGAGGACTGGGAGGTAGCAAGGACTCCCGTACTAGCACCTGGCATGAGTAATTGCGTTGAAAACGACCAGGCGCTGCGGATTTGGCCTTGGCACGGGTCGGTCCTGCCTGCCCATCCCTGGCGGCGTGCGAGAGACAAAGAGAGAGGACAGCGATGCGTCGCGTAGCCATTCAATAGAAAAGAACAAGGCGAGAGGGCGGACAACCCCGTGTGCGGCGCAGGGTGAGGCCAGCAGCGGCTTGGCATGTTGTGCCGTGCGCGGGAGCTCCACGCCACCTCGACTAGGCACGGACGACCGCTAGCGGGGACAGGCACGCATGCGAAAGGCAGCGGCCTCGGTCCCATACTGACGCAGCGCCACCAGAGCTGAGAGAGAGGCAGGCGCCGGTCGTGGCAACCATGTGCGTGGTAGTGTGCGCGCAGCGGCGCAAGCAGCGACAGCAGCGGGCGGAGCAGAGCCGAGCAATAGAGCGAGCGCAGGCGGCCCTAGTGGCTCCAGCAGCGACGCTAGTGGCAGCAACAGAGTAGCAGTGCGACAGCGGGGTGGGACGCCTGCGCGTCAAGGCGGCACGATGGCCAGGGCACCGGGCCCGCATGGCAGCATCACCATGCGGCCAGACCGACCCGCCCACGGTGGCCGGTCGAGCGTGGCAGAGTGCGTGCGCGTGGGCGCCTGAGGCGACGACGTCGCGTCCGAGAGACGCGGTGATCGCGCCCACACGAGGAAACATGCTAAGAACGTGCTGTGCACGGTTTTTAAAGCGTCCAAATCAACTAATCGGTTATCCAATCATCCAAACCATCTTTGCTATACCTAAGAGGACATATTAGGCTACTAAAACAAGCCATAATACAACACCACTCCTTAACCCCATTTCTCTATAAAAATTACCAAAGATAGCTTTGCCAATCTGTTTTTAGACTTAAGAAATCGAGGTGGGATTGCTTCAAATTTGATTTTCAAGCTATTTGAAATGTTGTCTATCGTTACTATATTGCTAAAACAAAAGTTGCACTATCTTTTACAAAATGTGTACTTCAAACTTTATTAAAGTGTCACATATATGTTTTATAGCACTTTTGTTTAATAAAAATTAGTTTTAAACCCTAAGCGATACAACATAACTATCAAATAAACTTTCGTTTCGTATTTTTGTCAATCGTTTCGAGTTACGGAATTTGATCTACATACTTTATTACATGCGTTAACACATAAACATGATGCTCATGACATGTTTTAGTAAATGATTTACAGTGTACCTCATCACATGCCTAGACACTATTCTCTCTAATATACAGCTTATTAGGCATGCCAGTGGCCAAGCTATTATGGTGTCAGTTTGATCCACCGCCGTTCAAACACTGACAACGAAATTACAAGCTACAGTCCTTGCTTTGAAACCAAAGGTACAGCTCTGAACCAAGCTATATAGCTCCTAATGTATTTTTATGTACAGTAGTACATATCAGATTCTTGTGTAGCTAAAAAAGTAATATTTGTTGTGTTGATTTAAGCAGCCTTCTCGTCTATTTCAATCTGTGAGTCTGACGTGCTGACATATCCAACCGGAACTGAAAAAACACAATGCCGCTATGGCTCGGTAGCATTCTCTAGGAACTACTATTTCTCTCCCGCATGTGATGGCTATTGTGATCATATGCGTCCAATGTACTACTTATGTTCAATATATCGGTGTGTACTAAGCTTTGTCTTTAAACATTTACCTTGGCTATGTTAGAAGTTATGCTAATAATGTCTAGTGGTTCTAATCCTATACATTTCTCTGCCTGCAATCTCATGTGATAAAATTATAAAGGTGTTATCGCAGCGCGCTTGGACGCGCGCAAATTACTGTAGTCACATTGCCCATGTCACGTGACGTGTGGCGCGACCAGCTTCTCAACTCAAGTGGAGCAGCGCCAGCGGCATCGCCGCCACGCCACGGCGCCACCGGCCCATTTCCCTTCATTCCGGGACTCCGGCCACCAGCCCACCACCACCAGGGCACCGGGCCACAGGCCACAGGCTACAGACCTCTTGCTTGTGGCTCGGCCGTGGTGCTCGGTTCAGCTGCTCTAGTCCCTCCCCTCAAAAAAAAAAAAAAAACTGCTCTAGTCTCGGGCTCCTGGGCTAATGCAGAGCATCTGGGCCTTTGCCAGAGAAATAGGCCATAATTTCCTGTCTTTGACGGAGCTGGCCTTTCCTTTTGCAATTGACCGGGCTGCTGCTGCTAACCTGTACCATTGTGAACCGGGAAGAGGCCCGCTCTCTCTGGGCCTTTGCCAGCGAAATATGCCATCATTTCCTTCCTTGTTTCCTTGACGAAGCTGGCCTTTCCTTTGGCACTTGACCGGCCCAATGACAGATCATTACGCACACACAGGATCTAATCTAACAATCCCATTGCACCATCCATGAGCGTGATGTTGCGTAACCAAGCCTTCTCAAGTTTACATCTAATCCTCTTCCTGATGATACACACAGCCAGGTTTCATAGCCTTATCTCCACTCCACGTCACTCCAACACACTGTTCAATAAAGGAACTCCTTTAATCCAGGTTCAGATCATTGATTGACTAGGAACGCTGCCTGCCTGCTTGCCTGGCGGCCAAATTATTGGTGACCCGGCCAGCCATTCCTTTCTCTTGGATCAGCACTCCACATCAACTCGTCTGAAAGCGTCGTCGCTGCTTTGTGCTTTCCAGGCAACTCGCTAGTTATCCCGGAAAGAGACGTCACTGCTGGTCTGCTTTTGTGCTGTGCGTAAATTATAATGCCCGGTTTTTCCCCGCGAATGTCCTTCCGGTATATACCGCGGCTAAGATGTTTTTTAAGATCAAAGCCCTAGCCTAGCTTTATTAGAAAAGCCACCGCGATTAAGATATTCAGGCATTGCACGTACTGAAAAGCCTATCTCACGCAGGAAGACAAATGCAGAGCAATTGCGCGATGACACGGCACGGCAGGCACGGAGGTTCGTAAGAACAGGCTACAGGCCACCCCGACCGGACGCCGTGCACGCGGCCCCGTCGCCGTCGCCGTCGCCGCAGCGAGACACGCCGCGGGGCACACGTCCGCGTACGTGCCGGTGCGTCGCACTCGCACGCCGCGGCACGTTCGATTTGCTACCGTGCGTGCATGTGCGTCGCGCTTGCGGGGCTCGTCGTCGGGCGCCCCCAGCGGTGGTCGATCGGTGGAGGGAATGCTGCCGCGGCTACCAAACACGGAGGTCCCTCTCGCCGCGAAGGCGGGACGGGCGCCACCGCGCCAGCGAGGCAGGCCACGCGGGTGGACCAGTGGCTGGCTCGCCCAAAGTATCCGTCCACCGTCCACCGGCCACGCCCACCCCGGTCACCGTCGGGCGTAGCAACAAATGTATATTTGCACGAGCTCGAATGGACTGTTTACCGCCCCTGTTTCGCTGCGATGAAAAAAGATTGGAAGTCAGAAAGTACTGTTTCATCACGCAGCACTACTCCACGGTAAAGGATTGGTGGAGAAATATGGCCTGTCAACAAGACTTTCCGCTAAGGACCTTTCGATCTCTTCTTTTGTTAGTCACGTGGGAAATTTGGAAGAAGCGTAAGGCACGATTTTTTTCAGAAACAATACCTGTCAATTTCCTCACTGCTAGCTCAAATCAAGGAAGAGTCTCGCACATGGTGCGATGCAGGAGCGAAGCACCTTGTTGAGATCGTGCTAGTCATATATGCATTTGATGTTTGATACCTTTTCTTCTTCTCCCTGTAGTGTGATGTGTTGATTTTATTATTTTGGTTTAGGCCTTGTTACTTCCCCAATTTTTTTTTAATAAACGACAGGTCCTGTTTACATTAAAAAAAAGAAAGTACTGTTTACTGGCCTCCTCCCTTTCTTTTTTTTTGTGACTGGTCCCTTTCAAGATAGAATTCAGAAACTCTAGTTTTTCTTACTCACTTCTTCTTATTATTTGGAGGCACCGAAAATTACAGTTTGCGACCATTTGAGTATATGCTTTTTATGTCAACCAGGCCCCACGTGTCATTGGCTGCATAAGATATCGCGTTTTGATAGGATAATCAAATCTCAAGACCATAGTTTTAAAAATCTCGATTCTATGCGATTTTATGATTTTGTGAGTCTAGTTTATCAGATTGATTCTACATTTATGTTAAGTAGAATCTACGTGTCCATGCGAAAAGTGTCAAACAAGTAAATATTTGTTGTTTTACCGTGCGTTATGATCGGATGTGGTCTAGCACTCAATGACACGGGATTTATACTAGTTCAGGCAACG
>NW_027098159.1:0-45607 GCF_019320115.1 Miscanthus floridulus
TGCCCTACATTCAGTTCCAGTTGGTCGGTGACTTTATTCCTGAGCCCAGGTGCTCGAAGTTTGTTGTGGGGTTACAAACGAGTGGGAGTAGAAAGGGGGTGTTAAAGGTCCCATCGGACTCTGAACCGAAGGGCCAAGAGTGACGGGAGCTCCAACGTGCGCTAAGTATTAGAACGTACACACTGCGTAGCTTCTAGAGTTCTAGAGCTGTGGAGCTATTCGAATGCTCTGAACGTCTAAAGCTTAGCAGAGAGAGAGTCAGAATGACCGTCCTCCTCTTAGGAGAGAGTGCATCCCTTTTATAGGTGAAGGGGATGGCTTTACAAGTATGTGTGAGAGAGAGAATGTGCACGTGTGCTACTAAGTCTTGTTGCCCACGTTGTTAGGTACAAGATGATCGTCGACGCCCACAATATTGTTGACGTCCAGATGCATGTGGCAGGCTCTATCGTATTCGTCTGGTATGACAAATGTCGGCGCCTACCATACTGTAAGACAAATGTCGGCGCCCACAACATTGTTTGTGTTCTAACATGTTTGGAAGGTTGCAGAGCACCCTTCTGGCATGGCCTCGATGGGCTAGTGTAGCACGACATCGATGGGCTACGAGTGTTCCACACCTTCTTTCACCGTCGAGTCACTCCGCTAGCAGAAAGGAGGCGGCCGATGTAGGCCTACTCTGGCCCAACGGATCCCGACTGCGCATCGCCGAAGGAGTTGACGAAGGACGAAGTCTAGAGTCGACTCAACCGGGTGCTGCAATTGAGGGATAAAGAGTCCCTTGAAGGAAAGCCCGGGCCTCTTCATACCACGAAGCTGTCCAATCTGGTATGCTCTCCTTTTCTCATTTCGTGTCCTTTTCCCTCTTGCTCTCTTGTATTTTGACTTCGAGTCATCCATTACGTAGGGACTTGTGGGTTACAAATCCCGACCGCATCTTTCGAGGGGGCCAGAGAGTGTAGCTTGACAAGCTGTTCTGAAGGAGGCAGCGGTTGCCAAAAAGAAGAAGAGAGCTGAGAAGGCCCGAAGGAGGTTCGAGAAGGAAAAGGATATCGCCCGGTGGGTCCGGACGGGTGAAAGTAGGAGCGACGTGGAGGCGGAGCTCGAGTCGGAGGAGCCCACAGAGATAGGTGGCGACGTGAGCACCTCCGAGGATGAAGGAGACAGGGGCATCGTCGTGACCTTGGTGAAGCGTTATGAGCCTATGGTCGCGTCCATCATTGGTGGGTGGGATACGGAGAGGTGTGGTGACGTTCCCGCATCAAGGAAGCACGCCGCGAGTTCGGACACCGCCGTCGAGCGAGAGGCGAAGCGGGCGCGGTCGTCGCGCCCTTCGGAGGCATCCTTCGCTTTGCACCCCCCCTGCTCCGAGCATGGCGGGGCACACCGGCCGATTAGAGGAGCGTGCTCATACCCACGCATCTTTGGGGTCGGTGCGTGCGCATGACCCACAACGGGGCGACGCCTCATCAGTTGCTCTGGTGGGTGCGCCATGAGCCGGTGATCGTGGCCATTCATGGGCTGATCGGGAACCGGCCGGGTCGACTCATCCCTCGGTCGATACGAGGGGCATGGGTCGTGACCCGTGAGCGGACCTCATCTGGTGGGTCATCGCTAGCAGGTCGGGGCTTTAGGGCCATGCCGCTTTTGTGGCAGAACCTCCTAAGTTATAGGGCCCACATGCACCTGTCACTGTCCGATGACCTTTGACATCTATGCATATGTTTCCATGAACTTAAAAAGACTGTCGGGTGTCCTCAGGAACCCCGAATCATCCATGATTTCCGAGCAGGATCACGTTACAGAGTCATTGCAGTATTACAACATTTATTCAAATATCAAAACCAGAGTAAAAATAGCGGAAGTCTTATGATAATATAGTTTACAAACCAGTTGTTTCAAACCTTACAAACTAAGTTCGATAATTATTATAAACCATAGTAGTAGTGGAGTGGCATAATTAATATAGACATATCACACAAAATAAACATCCTGCCCAAGGATCACACATTTACTTCTCATCGTTAGAACGAACGATAATCATGCAGCACGATCCAAAATAGATCTGCTCATGAGGCTCACCTGCAACAAGAAGTCAACGAACCCTGAGTACGAAAGTACTCAACAAGACTTATCCGAAATATTAACTGATAAACTCAGTAATGCAGGCTCAGGGATTCAAGGTATAGCTTTAACAATGATCAAAGTTCTTTTACGTAAAAGCTCTTTTAACAACATTCTTTATATAGAAAACTTCTCAAGAATTATATACAAAGCTGACACGATCCGCACTGAGATCATGAAACTTCATATCCAACACCTTCACAAGCCTTATTCAAGTTCCGGTTATTAATTCTACGATGATGAACAGTGAGTAGAGTCTCCTTAATCGAGGAGCAACGACGATTCGAACGGATTAAGCCCAGCTGGGGATTCCAGACCACACGACATATGCAGGTCCCCGACCTACATATACCAACCTACCCTCGGATCCCCTAAAACAAGAACGGGTCCGCGCCACCCGAGAACACAGTACTCCACCATTCCAGCCCATGGCCACGTGGGTACACGCTATTCCCGCCATCTCTCCACTCCCAGTGCGCGAGTAGTCATTCTCGTAATAGAATTGCCAAGTTCAGGCTTACCGGAGTATGTGGTTAGTACTACAAATTCTCACCTCATACAATTCAACAACGGACATGCCTTAATCGACACAGGCGGAAATAACCCGCTCACAAGACCTCCATGTCTTGTGGCTCACACACACCGAGTCCGCCCGGTCTAGATTTATTACTCCACATTCCCATATCACATGCTAACATAATTAATCAATGTTCCAATTGTTACTTGCAGGTGGCAGGTAGTCACTCGACTTTCATCGTTCTACGCATAGCTAAGCAAAACTATGCATATACGAGTTTTAGACTGGTAATATGGTAAATATAGAATAACAAGGGTGGTAATGCACCAATTAGGCTCTTACTTAACTCCTAACCACTTAATGCAGTAACAGAAAGCAAAAGCGAAATTAATTTGAAAAACACAAGGTAGGGTTGTATGCATCCGGGGCTTGCCTTCGTTGACGGAAAAGTCCGTTTCCTGCGACGTTACACAAGTACTCGATCCGACCTCAACAGACGGATTAACCTCTTCAATAGCTTGATTAACTACCACGTTTTCACCTTCGTTCACTACACGTAATAACAATGCCATGTTCAACATGATGCGGAATACTAAATATGATGCTCGATGATGGATACAAAAATTAACAATTTGAATACAACTTTCCTTCGCGGTACAGTTGCAAGTCAAACAAACTAAATCTTTATCGTAACACATACATCAATTGCCAAGGATCATTATCAACTAATGACCCGAGGTCATCACTCAATCCAAAATTACAAACAAAACCTAAATCACTAAAGGTTACTATTTGCTTTTATGAATTAATTATTTAATTCAAAATTATGAAATAAATCAACTTATTCTAATTGAGCTCAAAATTTTAGTACATGTTCATCACATGATAAGTAAGTGTCAAAACAAATTTCATAATTTTTGGACAATTAAATAAGCCTAGAAAAATCATGGAAATCCATTTATTAATAAATTGAGCAATTTTTACCACATTCAAAAAGTACTGAAATATATTATTTCATATTTTTATTAAATACCATACATCACAGAGAAGTCACTCAAAAATTTTTATAATTTTTGGAGCTCTAAATAAATCTACACAAAAATAACAAAAACAGACACTATTCATTTAATTCTGAAAAAAATAGAAAATCCACTTAGAACGCTGAGTCACTGACAACGGGTCCCACCTGTCATCCCTAACCTCGCGTGTTTGACTACGATGGTGACAGCGCTGACCGACGATTTCTCGCCGACGGCGAGTCCAACGGCGACGACCAACGTACCAAAATGATCACCAAGACTAGGCGCATCGATTGACGTCCCTATCAGCACTGATTACGGCCCTATACTAGCTCGTCGTCGGCCATGGCGGATGCGGTGGCACGGCGACACAACGCCAGCGATACGAAGACAAAAACAGGAAAACAGAGGGCATGGGAAGGTCCAGTAGCTCACCACGAACACGCTGGAGCAAAGAACGAGACCGGATAAGCTACGATGCGGAGCAAAACGTCGTCGGCGATGGTGTACCGGCGACTGCAGTGGTCAAAATGAGCAACCAGCTATGGATTAAGTACTACATCATCGAGACAAAATAGAATCAACCAAAACCAGGGACAGAGATGCACCGTGGAGCTCTGGCCGCGGCGAATCGTGCTCGGCGGAGGAGTTGCCGGCCGCGAGGAAGAAGACGATGCAACTCGAGTTCCTGACTTAGACTAGTTGAATTGGTGGGTTGGCTGGATGCGCAAGGATATGGCGGAGCTAGAGCATGCTTTGCTGCGATGGCGTGGGCGCTGGTTCGACGGCAAAAGCTCGACGGAGCTGCGGCGGCGGTGACTGGAAAACAGAGGAGAAAAGAAAACGAAGAACGGCGACGGTGGCTGGCTTATAACGCGACCAAGGAAGCGCAAAGAAGCCACACGGAAGCCTTCGCCATGCCAACGCGACGCCCAGACGGCCACGCGCGTGACTGGAAGCAAGCCGAAGCTCACCGGCGGTGTAGCACAAGCGGTGAACACTGTTCATTGAAATTACAAGTTTGCCATTCGCCAAAATTCACAAATTACTCCCAAATTTTCATAACAACTCAAAAATCTCCAAAAACAAAAGTTGCTCAAAATCAAAAGTTCTACAACTTTGCTTTTATAACCATTTCCTAATTCGGTCTAGATTTTGAAATGAACTTTTGAATTCAAATAGGGAAATTTAACGAATTATGCCTTTTTGAATTACTCAAAATTTTTCTAAACAACTTGAAAAAATCCAAAAACAAACTTTGTATAACTTGCCAAGCTCTACACTTTTGCTTTTGGGCCCAACCCCAAAATATGCTTAAATTTTGAAATGGATTTTCAGGGTAGGGTTTAAATGTTGAAAAGCGGGGTTTTCTGGAAAAAAATTAAAAATCCAAACAAACATTGACTTGAGTCAAACAATACAATGCAACACATACCACATAAATATAAACTTATTTTAGTGCATACATCTCAAAGTTTCACCAAATGCCAAATGCTTTGCAATGCATATGATGACATGTCAGATTTTAATATTTAAACACCCGAGGTGTTACAACCCTTCCCCCTAAAAGAAATCTCGCCCCGAGATTCAAAGCCATAGGGTAAGTAATGGAAAAGGAAATATGTCATGAGAACACATACAAACTATGTTCATAAAACTGCTGAGGTTCCTTTACAAAACACAATTTGTACTACCGAACTCAACTTACATTACTCTATTCTATTTTGACGCTAGAAACTCTGGAAACTTTTCTAACAAGTAATCTTCTGATTCCCAAGTAGCTTTCTCTTTTGAATGTTGATTCCATTGTATTTTATAGAACTTGATTGTCCGTCTTTGAGTAACACGATCTTTCTGATCTAACACTCGGATAGGATATTCGGAATAAGTTAAATCCGGTTCGAGTTCTACTCCTTCAACTTCAACATTCTGTTCAGGCACTCGAAGACACTTTTTCAATTGAGAAACATGGAACACATCATGCACAGCTACAAGATGTTCAGGTAACTTCAAGTGATATGCCACTTTTCCATACCTCTCCAAAATTTGATATGGTCCAATGTATCGGGGTGCCAACTTTCCTTTAACACCAAAACGGGTAACTCCCTTCATTGGTAATACTTTTAGATATACAAAATCTCCTTTGGTAAATACCAATGGTCTCCGTCTTCTATCCGCATAACTCTTTTGTCGAGATTGAGCTATCTTTAAATTACTCTGTATTTATCTAACCTTGTCTTCTGTTTCTTTCACAAGGTCAACTCCAAAGAATCTTCTTTCTCCAGGCTCAGACCAACTTAATGATGTCCTGCATCTACGACCATAGAGTGCTTCAAATGGAGCCATTCTAATGTTTTCCTGATAACTATTGTTGTATGAGAACTCGGCCAAAGATAAGCATTCGTCCCACTTATTGGAATAGTTAAGGACACAACACCTTAACATATCTTCAAGTACTTGATTAACTCTTTTAGTCTATCCATCGGTTTGTGGATGATAAGCTATACTATACAGAAGTTTGGTACCCAATGAAGAATGCAATTGTTTCCAAAAGTTGGAGACAAACTGTGTACCTCTATCTGACACAATAGTCTTGGGTACTCCATGGAGACTCATGATTCTTGCTAAATACATCTTGGCATATTGGATCGTAGGATATATTGTCTTGACTAGAAGAAAATGTGCTGATTTAGTGAGTCGATCTACAATAACCCATACTGAGTCAAATCCCTTTGATGTCTTGGGTAGACCAACAATAAAGTCCATACTTATGTCCTCTCACTTCCAAGATGGAATAGGTAATGGTTGCAATTCACCAGCAGACCTTAAATATATAGCTTTCACCTTTTGACAAGTATCACACTTTGCTATGTATCTAGCAATCTCTATTTTCATTTTAGTCCACCAGAATCTTTGCTTCAAGTCATGGTACATCTTGTTACTTCCCGGATGGATTGATAACCTAGTAGCATGTGCCTCATCTAGAATTGACTGCCGCAACTCAGGAACTTTTGGTACCACTAGGCGATCCTTGAACCACAACACATCTTCATTGTCAATACTAAAGCATTCCGCTTTTCCATTCTTGACTCTTTTCTTAATATGGGCTATACCCTTGTTTTCCTTCTGAGCAGCAATAACTTGATCTCGAATAGTGGCTTCAACAATTATGTTGGTCAAACTTCCTTGTTGAATTACTTCTACATTCAACTTTTCCATTTCTTGACATAAATTCAAACCTATTGTTCTCACTGTTAGACAATTGCAATAACTTTTGCGACTGAGGGCATCTGCAACTACATTTGCTTTACCAGAGTGATAATGTACTTCCAAATCATAATCCTTAATTAGTTCTAACCATCTTCTTTGTTGCATGTTCAACTCTGACTGAGTAAAGATGTACTTTAAGCTTTTGTGGTCTGTATACATATGACACGTATTACCAAGCAGGTAATGCCGCCAAATCTTCAGAGCATGAACCACAGCTGCTAACTCCAAGTCATGAGTCGGATAGTGTTCTTCATGTTGCTTAAGTTGCCGGGATGCATAAGCAATGACTCGGCCTTCTTGCGTCAACACACATCCAATACCAATACCTGAAGCATCACAATAAACATCAAACGACTTCTCGATGTCAGGTTGGGCTAATACTAGTACAGTGGTTAACAGTCTCTTCAAAGTCTGGAAAGCCTTCTCATAATCTGATGACTAGACAAACCTAACTTAGTTCTTCAACAATTTAGTTATGGACTTTGATATCTTTGAGAAATCTGGAATAAACTGACGGTAATATCCCGCCAAACCCAGAAAACTCCGAACTTGATGAACTGTGGTTGGTGGTTTCCAATCAAGCACATCCTTTACTTTGCTTGGATCAACTGTCACTCCTTCGGCTGACAAGACATGTCCAAGAAATTGCACTTCCTTAAGCCAAAAATCACACTTGCTAAACTTGGCATATAGTTGATGTTCTCTCAAATGGGTCAGAACAATTCTGAGATGTTCCGCATGTTCTTTCTTATTCTTGGAATATACTAAAATGTCATCAATAAACACTACTACAAACTTGTCTAGCTCCGGCATGAATACTGAGTTCATTAGATACCTGAAATGAGCTGGAGCATTTGTCAAACCAAAAGACATTACCAAGTATTCATATAATCCATATTTTGTGGTAAATGCCGTTTTGGGAATATCCTTAGGCTTTATCTTGATTTGGTGATATCCTGATCTCAAATCTATCTTAGAGAAAACTTTGGCTCCGGCCAATTGATCAAAAAGCAGATCTATCCGAGGTAATGGATACTTATTCTTGATGGTCACTTCATTCAATGGACGATAGTCAACACATAACCTCAGGGTCTCATCTTTCTTTTTCACAAAAATTGCCGGACATCCCCAAGGTGAAGAACTAGGTTGGATAAACCCTTTCTCAATCAATTCTTGTAACTGAGTTTTCAACTCGGCCAATTCCTTAGGTGGCATCCTATAAGCTCTCCGAGAAATCGGAGCTATTCTAGGTTGTAACTCTGTATTGAACTGTACATCCCTATCAGGTGGTAGACCGGGTAAATCTTCAGGAAACACATCTGGAAATTCACACACTACCGGAATATCTCTAATCTCTTTGATAGCAGTTGCACAAATCTTGCCCACTGATCTTCTTAGGGTTGGAAGTTGGATAAGAAGTTGAGAATTACTATCAGGCAAACTCACTCTTAAGGTCCTATTCAAAGCGTCTATAACAGCCTTATGCTGATACATCCAATTCATTCCCAAAATTACATCTATATCCTGATCCTTAAGGATAATCACGGTAGTGGGAAAAATATACCCACCCAGGTTTACGGGTACCTGGTATACCATTTCCTTAGTACATAGACGTCCCCGGGCGACTGTATAAAGAAACTTTCCTTTGTTGCCCCAATTGAAATTTCATGCTTCATGATAAATGTTCTATTGATGAATGAATGCGATGTGCCAGAATCAAAAAGTATAACTGCAGGGTGATTGGCAACAGGAAACATACCCATCATCACTAGCTCCCCTTCCAAAATTTCCCCAGCTTGAATATAGAACACCCGTCTTGTCTTCCTCTCATCTTTGCCCTTCTGAGCATTCTGATTGGGGTTCTTGTTTGGTGCCTGACCCTGTTGTTGATTAGCAAGGGCCTTCTGATAATTTTGATTAGCCTACCTAGGATATGGACATTCCCTGGAGAAATGACTAGTCCTTCCACAAATGTAGCACGGATAGTTGTGACCCTGGGATGTTGGAGCATTGCCACCAGGAGCATTGGTTGATTGTGAGTTCAGATAGGTTATAGCAGGATGGACATTTGACTGTTGCCCGGCTTGGAACTACGGCGGATGATAAGGAGGACAATTATGATGTACTAGATGATAAATCACCCTCTGCCTCTTCTGATTTCCCCCAAAAGATCCAGACGGCACACTCTTTTTCTTTTTGAGCTCCTTATGCTGCCGATACTTTGATTCTGAAGCAATTGCAATATTTACTGCCTCATGGTAAGTGACATTGGTGCAAGTGGTCATCATAGTCTGCAACTTGGTATTCAGGCCTCTCATAAACCACCTCTTTTTCTTGGCATCAGTATTGACATGTTCGAATGCATATTGGGACAGATGAATAAATCTTCCCACAAACTGCATCATGGTTTGATCTCCTTGTTTCAAAGCAAGGAATTCATCTAACTTCATAGCCATCACTCCTTCAGGGATATAATGGGCTCTAAAGACAGTACGGAACTCAGCCCAAGTTATTGGAATGCCAGCAGGTTTCATAGCCACTAAGTTTGCCCACCAAGCACTTGCTGCTCCTCTAAGTTGTTGGGCAGCAAACGTAGGTTTCTAATACTCCGTGCATGGGATAAGGTCAAATTTCTACTCCATGGTTCAAAGCCAGTCATCAGCCTCCAATGGTTCATCTGCCTTGGTGAATACCGGGGGTCTTGTGTCTGTGAAATCAACATATGTAGCCTCCTATCGGTTATGGTGGCGTCCACGGTTTCCGTATATCTGATTCTGATTACTCTGAGCCATCTTATGAAGCAAACGAGAATTTTCAGCCGTCACATTGACAAGTGTAGTTATAGCATCAGCTAAATTGGTTGGAACTGGTGGCGGATCTGGAATACCGTCCTCATCTTGTGAAGTTCCCGGAATAAACGAACCCCGCGTACGACGCATCTACTCATAACAAACCAAACTTTATTCACATGTCTTTATTGAATTGTACCAAAGCTTACTCTAGACATATTACATAGAGTTTACTAATGTACAATCAAACCCACGAGTACGAAAACAGAACTACATAACTTAACTAGAGCTACTATTATACAACTCTACTCTTTTCCTCAATTTCTTCAAACTTCAGGCTCGGTATCCATTCTGGAATTATTACCGCCTTCATCATCACTTTCATCGATCATTACTAATTCTTCAGGATCTTCTTCTTCTTCCTCTCCTGATTCATCATCATCGGCAAGGATGACACTGGGGTCCATGGCATCAGCTTGAGGCTCATGATTCGGATTCAGTAGATTGCTAAGCCTATGAACCTCCTCATGTAGATATGTATTATGTTCTTCTAAATCTTCTACATAGAATTCTAGCTCATAAGTTCTAGCTCTAGCTACATTTTCCCTGTGCCAAGCTTTATTTCTTCCTTCCACCATACGAACTAACATACTTTCACAGCTCCTATGCACGGTGGTGAGCTGCCTCAATTGACCCTGTAATTCTCCTATTTGTATAACATCCAAAGCCCTATCTCTAGTAGATTGTGCTAACTCTATAGAAACCCTCAGTATCTCTGCCTGGGGATCAGGCCTAGTACTGCTACTGCTAGCACGATCATTTCTAGGGGCAAGTTGATGACAAGGAACTCCTTTGGGTCCGATGGACTTACGGGGCGTCATCTTGGCATGAGCCATACTGTAGGAAGCCAATTGAATCCAAGTAAGACCATTTAATCAAAATCCAAAAAGTAGCTAAGATGGATTACATTCCTCAAACCAGACTCACTACTTAACTCCCGACTAAGAGGTGAAGGAAGTAACGAGTGAATTATTCATGATGCATGAATCATTCTTACGAACAAAAACATCAAAGTTAATAATGCACATAAATAATATTTATTTTTATATAGGGCATAGTAATATTACTACTCCACCACACAAAACCTTTTTAATCAAATATGGAATGGTGAGAAAGAAATAAGATAAGTCAGACGCAATTTGGACTAAATTACCAAGTTAAATTTAGTCATCCAAATCATTTTGAAGTTTTTGTAAAACAATACAACAAAAACCTTGTAACGATAGCTCCGATACCATTCTATGGCAGAACCTCCTAAGTTATAGGGCCCACATGCACCTGTCACTGTCCGATGACCTTTGACATCTATGCATATGTTTCCATGAACTTAAAGAGACTGTCGGGTGTCCTCAGGAGCCCCAAATCATCCACGATTTCTGAGCAAGATCACGTTACAGAGTCATTGTAGTATTACAACATTTATTCAAATATCAAAACCAGAGTAAAAACAGCGGAAGTCTTACGATAATATAGTTTACAAACCAGTTGTTTCAAACCTTACAAACTAAGTTCGATAATTATTACAAACCATAGTAGTAGTGGAGTGGCATAATTAATATAGACATATCACACAAAATAAACATCCTACCCAAGGATCACACATTTACTTCTCATCGTCAGAACGAACGATAGTCATGCAGCACGATCCAAAATAGATCTGCTCATGAGGCTCACCTACAACAAGGGGTCAACGAACCCTGAGTACGAAAGTACTCAACAAGACTTATCCAAAATATTAACTAATAAACTCAGTAATGCAGGCTCAGGGATTCAAGGTATAGCTTTAACAATGATCAAAGTTCTTTTGCGTAAAAGCTCTTTTAACAACATTCTTTATATAGAAAACTTCTCAAGAATTATATACAAAGCTGACACGATCCGCACTGAGATCATGAAACTTCATATCCAACACCTTCACAAGCCTTATTCAAGTTCCGGTTATTAATTCTACGATGATGAACAGTGAGTTGAGTCTCCTTAATCAAGGAGCAACGATGATTCGAACCGATTAAGCCCAGCTAGGGATTCCAGACCACACGACATATGCAGGTCCCCGACCTACATATACCAATCGACCCTCGGATCCCCTAAAACAAGAACGGGTCCACGCCACCCGAGAACACAGTACTCCACCATTCTAGCCCATGGCCACGTGGGTACACGCTATTCCCGCCATCTCTCCACTCCCAGTGCGCGAGTAGCCATTCTCGTAATAGAATTGCCAAGTTCAGGCTTACCGGAGTATGTGGTTAGTACTACGAATTCTCACCTCATACAATTCAACAACGGACGTGCCTTAATCGACATAGGCGGAAATAACCCGCTCACAAGACCTCCATGTCTTGTGGCTCACACACACCGAGTCCGCCCGGTCTAGATTTATTACTCCACATTCCCATATCACATGCTAACATAATTAATCAATGTTCCATTTGTTACTTGCAGGTGGCAGGTAGTCACCCGACTTTCATCGTTCTACGCATAGCTAAGCAAAACTAGGCATATACGAGTTTTAGACTGGTAATATGGTAAATATAGAATAACAAGGGTGGTAATGCACCAATTAGGCTCTTACTTAACTCCTAACCACTTAATGCAGTAATAGAAAGCAAAAGCAAAATTAATTTGAAAAACACAAGGTAGGGTTGTATGCATTCGGGGCTTGCCTTCGTTGATAGAAAAGTCTGTTTCCTGCGACGTTACACAAGTACTCAATCCGACCTCAACAGATGGATTAACCTCTTCAACAGCTTGATTAACTACCACATTTTCACCTTCGTTCACTACACGTAATAACAATGCCATGTTCAACATGATGCGGAATACTAAATATGATGCTCGATGATGGATACAAAAATTAACAATTTGAATACAACTTTCCTTCGCGGTACAGTTGCAAGTCAAACAAACTAAATCTTTATCGTAACACATACATCAATTGCCAAGGATCATTATCAACTAATGACCATCACTCAATCCAAAATTACAAACAAAACCTAAATCACTAAAGGTTACTATTTGCTTTTATGAATTAATTATTTAATTCAAAATTATGAAATAAATCAACTTATTCTAATTGATCTCAAAATTTTAGTACATGTTCATCACATGATAAGTAAGTGGCAAAACAAATTTCATAATTTTTGGACAATTAAATAAGCCTAGAAAAATCATGGAAATCCATTTATTAATAAATTGAGCAATTTTTACCACATTCAAAAGTACTGAAATATATTATTTCATATTTTTATTAAATACTATACATCACAGAGAAGTCACTCAAAAATTTTCATAATTTTTGGAGCTCTAAATAAATCTACACAAAAATAACAAAAACAAACACTATTCATTTAATTCTGAAAAAAATAGAAAATCCACTTAGAACGCTGAGTCACTGACAACGGGTCCCACCTGTCATCCCTAACCTCGCGTGTTTGACTACGACGGTGATGGCGCTGACCGATGCTTTCTCACCGACGGCGAGTCCAACGGCGACGGCCAACGTACCAAAATGATCACCAAGACTAGACGCATCGATTGACGTCCCTATTAGCACTTATTACGGCCCTATACTAGCTCGTCGTCGGCCATGGCGGACGCGATGGCACGGCGACACAACACCGATGATACGAAGCCAAAAATGGGGAAACAGAGGGCATGGGAAGGTCCAGTAGCTAACCACGAACACGCTGGAGCAAAGAATGAGACCAGATAAGCTACGATGACACGGGTCGACGTTGACAGCAGTCACGGCGGAGCAAAACGTCGTCGGCGATGGTGTACCGGCGACTACAGTGGTCAAAATGAGCAACCAGCTATGGATTAAGTACTACATCATCGAGATGAAATAGAATCAACCAAAGCTAGGGACGGAGATGCACCGTGGAGCTCTGGCCACGGCGAATCATGCTCGGCGGAGGAGTTGCCGGCCGCGAGGAAGAAGACGATGCAACTCGAGTTCCCAACTTAGACTAGTTGAATTGGTGGGTTGGCTGGATGTGCAAGGATACGGTGGAGCTGGAGCACGCTTTGCTGCGATGGCGTGGGCGCTGGTTCGACGGCAAAAGCTCGACGGAGCTGCGGCGGCGGTGACTGGAAAACAGAGGAGAAAAGAAAACGAAGAACGGCGACAGTGGCTAGCTTATAACGCGACCAAGGAAGCGCAAAGAAGCCACGCAGAAGCCTTCGCCGTGCCAATGCGACGCCCAGACAGCCACGCGCGTGACTGGAAGCAAGCCGAAGCTCGCCGGCGGTGTAGCGCAAGTGGTGAACACTGTTCATCGAAATTACAAGTTTGCCATTCACCAAAATTCACAAATTACTCCCAAATTTTCATAACAACTCAAAAATCTCCAAAAACAAAAGTTGCTCAAAATCAAAAGTTCTACAACTTTGCTTTTATAACCATTTCCTAATTCGGTCTAGATTTTGAAATGAACTTTTGAATTCAAATAGGGAAATTTAACGAATTATGCCTTTTTGAATTACTCAAAATTTTTCTAAACAACTTGAAAAACTCCAAAAACAAACTTTGTATAACTTGCCAAGCTCTACACTTTTGCTTTTGGGCCCAACCCCAAAATATGCTTAGATTTTGAAATGGATTTTCAGGGTAGGGTTTAAATGTTGAAAAGCGGGGTTTTCTGAAAAAAAATAAAAATCCAAACAAACATTGACTTGAGTCAAACAATACAATGCAACACATACCACATAAATATAAACTTATTTTAGTGTATGCATCTCAAAGTTTCACCAAATGCCAAATGCTTTGCACTGCATATGATGACATGTCAGATTTTAATATTTAAACACCCGAGGTGTTACAGCTTTCATCTTGGTATGCATCTATGTTCCTTTTCGATCTCATAGTTGAGTTCTTTGAGCGTGACTGACCTATACTTATTTGACAGTGGCTAGAGACAGACAAGACTGGGCATCGCCCCACCTCCCGTGAGGGAGGAGTGGCGACCTAGCCAACAGTGAGTCGCGATGAGTGGCGGGGAATGCAGATTGGCAGCAGTGCGACCTTCCCTTCTGCGGGTTGCGCCCTCCTGGCCGGTCATGAGTACAGTGGCAGTGGCGGTGATGGCAGCGATCTTGGTGGTGACGACAGAGGTTGGGTTGGAGGTGACCCTTACGATCCCTCCCCCAACATCCATGGTGGAAGAGAGGAGGGAGACCAGGCTCCCTACCTCGCCTGACGGAAGAACACACGGCTCGCCCTCCTGGTTGGAGCTAGAGGGGTCGAGAGGAGATGCGGCCAAGCCGAAGGTAGAACATACGCTGGCGGGCCATGGAGTCTAGATAGTGGAGATCCCCTGCTCTGGTGAGGCAGGCACTAGGGTGGAGCCGCTAGTCATCTCGCCATCGCAGGAGTTGGCGATGGTCCAGTCATCGCACAATATTGTGATGGCCGGATCTTCCAGTGGGTTGGGGGCGACCCACGAGCTGGTGTGACCTGATGAAGGCTCAGTTCGTCCTTCACGATGAGGAGGAGGTGGGGCTCTGGCACTTGCTGGAGGAGAGAGGACTATCGATGGTGTCTGATCTCACCCAAACCAAGGCGAGGTTCAAGGAGGCCTTAGAGCGGGTCGAGCTCGTCCATCAGGTGATTTTAGTTGACCTACCATGTGTCATAGAGGTAAGCTTTCTATGTTTTTTGCATTTGTCTTTGACTCCTTGGTATTTCACTGGTTGTTTCAGCATGTTTGCTTCTCGCTTTACAGGAGTTAGATGTGACATCGATCCGCAAGTCATGCTTCCTTTGGGAGAAACACAGTCAGATGGAGCAGGAAGCCACGATGTCATGGTGGGTCAACATGCTTGAGCGCCAGCTGGAATCCGCCCGTTGCGAGTCCCAAGACCAGGTGGCTAAGGCGACGGGAGCGCGAGCGGTGGAACTACTTGTGGTAGAACGGGCGACTGCTACTGAGGGGGGACTTGATGCAGTGAAGGTCCACCTAGCGGAGACCGAGGTGGTGCTCCAGAAGTCCTTGGAGGCTCTAGAGACGGAGCAGAAGGCCTGGTCAAAGGTTGATCAAGAAGTGCCCGCGCTCCGAGGATAGGTGCTTGGGGCGGAGGAGTCGAACACTCGACTGCTAGAGAAGGTGACTTGGCAGGAGTAAGGACTCTCCATCCTCTAAATCACCCGCCTCGATATGTACTTGTCCCACCTTTGTTTGATGCCTTTGTTTTCCCTTTCTTTTGCTTCTAAACTTGTCGTCCTTTTTCTAGAATTGGGTGAAAAAATTGGTTCTCTGGAGCGGGAGCTGGAGACAGCCAAGGTGGCGATCGGTCGGAGTGTGGAGGCGCTAGCCAAGTCCCTTAAAGAGCTATGTGCTCTCAAGGGGGAGCTCGACTAGATCCACAATGTTGCCTAGGTTGTTGTTTCCGAGGTGTTCGGGTCAGTGTCGAGCACCAGTACGCCCGTCGTCCAGCTGGCGAAGGTCCCAAACAAAATTCAGGCGCTCATCTCTGATGGGATGTTCTACGGGACGTCGGAGGTGCTGACCTCAGTGGTGACGCACCACTAGGACCTGGACTTTGCTGTCATCTATAGAGGGTACGCCAATGGCTGGAGCGCAGATGCAATCCGTGCGCTTGGGGAGAGCTTGGTGCCATATGCATAGAAGGTTTCCGAGCAAGTCTCCACGCAGTGGGTGATAGAGGCTCGCCGTTCGATGGTCAGTGATGATACAGTTAGGAACACCAAAATGATAGATGATGTCAAGGAAGAACTTGACCGCCTCTTCCGAGCGAATGTTGGTGATGGGCTTCGCCTCTATCCACTTGGTGAATTTGTACACTACTACGAGTATGTGAGTGAAGCCACCCGGGCCCTTTTTGAGGGTTCCAACCATGTCGAGGCCACATACTGCAAATGGCTAGGTGATGGGGATGGTTTGAAGCTCTTGTGCCGGCAAATGAGTTTGCCAAGCGTAGAACTGGCATCCCTCATACTTGCGGATGATCTCCTCTGCATTTCGTAGTGTAGTGGGCCAGTAAAAACCTTGACATAAGGTTTTTCTGACCAGCGACCTCGGGACCACATGATGTCTATAGATTCCAACATGGACCTCAAGGAGGAGCTGTTTCCCTTAGTCAGTGAGGATGTACTTCATGAGTGCTCCCGACGGACTTCGTTTGTAAAGTTTGTTACCGAATGCGATGAACATCTTGGCGCATTGAGTGATTCATCGTGCTTCAGTCCTTTCTGGTGGGAGAATCTCCTTGAGGAGGTAGGCGAGTAGTGGTGCTCTCTAGTTAGTTTGATCGAGTGCCACCATGACAATGTCGATGGGCGACATCATCATGGAGGCACTGAGGTTGGAGCCCCCAAGTGCTAGGTTGGTGTCGGAGTATGTCAAGATCGAACCTTTTAGGATGCGGGCAGACGACTCATGAAGGTCATTGATGAAGACCCCATCTGGAGACGGAACCTGCCTAGCAGCCAATTTTGTGAGAAAATCAGCGGCATCATTGTCCTTTCGGGGGAGATGATGTAATTCGATCCCCTAGAATTTGTCCTCGAGCTTGCGCACCTTCTGGCAGTATGCTGCCATGAGAGGGCTTTTGCAAGAGGAGTCCCTCATGACTTGGTCAACGACTATCTCCAAATCACTGCGAACGTACAGCCACGTAGCGCGGAGCTCTATGGTGATGCATAGTCCGTTGATGAGGGCCTCGTATTCCATGGCGTTGTTTGAGGCCAAAAAATGGAGACAGATCATGTAGTGGAGCCGGCTCCCATCTAGGGAGATCAGAATCACTCTAGCCCCCGAGCCGGGCGCCATCACCGACCCATCAAAGTACATCGTCTAGTACTCATGGGTGACATCTAGGGTCGAGAGCTGGACCTCCGTCCATTCAGCAACAAAGTCCGTGAGAGCCTGAGACTTAATAGCGGTGTGGGGGATATACCTGATGTCATGGCCCATTAGTTCGAGTGCCCACATGGAGATCCATCCCATGGCATCATGGTTGCGGATGATGTCTCCCAACAGGAATGAAGTGATGACCATGACTTCATGGTCGGTGAAGTAGTGCAGGAGCTTCTAGGTCCACATCAGCACGATGTATAGAAGTTTCTGTACCTGGGGTACCAAACCTTTGCATTGGTGAGTACCTCACCGATGAAGTAAATGGGTCACTAGACCTTCAGGTGGTGTCCTGGCTCCTCCCTTCCGATGACTAGGGTGGCGCTCACCACGTGGTTGCTTGTCGCAACATAGAGGAGGAGGGGTTCTCCCCGTTCAGGAACGACGAGGGCTGGGGCCAACGTCAGTGATGCTTTGAGGCTTTCTAAAGCCTATTGTGCTTCCTCAGTCCATATGAACATGTCTATCCTTTTGAGAAGTTTGTAGAGAGGCGTCCCCCGCTCGCCTAGCCAAGAGATGAACTGGCTTAGGGTGGCCAAATAGCCGGTGATCCTCTATATGCCTTTGACATTGCGTATAGGGCCCATGTTAGAGATGGCTATGATTTCTTCAGGGTTGGCCTCGATGCTGTGTTTAGACATGATGTATCCAAGCAGCTTCCCCTTTAGAACTCTAAAAACACAATTTTTGGGATTTAACTTGATGCTGAACCTTCGAAGGTTCACAAATGTTGTGGCCAAATTCACGATCAGATCGCAAGCTTGAGCCGCTTTGACCACTATGTCATCTACATAGATGGCGATCATTGGTTTTGGCCACTCGACTTGGTCAGGCTAGTCGAGTGGGTCGATTTGGTTGGCGAAGCATTGCTGCATGCATCATTGATAGGTGGTGCCAACATTCTTTAGATAAAAAAGCATGGTTACATAGCAGTACGAACCATATGGGGTGATGAATGAAGTTGCGAGCTAGTCAGACTCTTTGATTGTGATCTGGTGGTAGCCTGAGTAGGCATCCAGAAAGGAGAGGATTTCGCATCATGAGGTAGAGTCGACTATCTAGTCTATGCGTGATAAAGGAAAATGGTCCTTCAAGCATGCCTTGTTGAGGCCAGTATAATCAATGCACATTCTCCATTTCCTAGTCTTCTTTTTAATAAGAACATGATTGGCAAGCTAGTCAGAGTGGTTTACCTCCTTGATGAATCTAGCCACCAGGAGTTTGGTGATCTCCTCGCCTATGGCCCTGTGCCTCTCGTCGACAAAGCGATGCAGTCATTGTTTGGTAGGCTTTGAGCCTAGGACAAGGCGTAATGCGTGCTCGGCAACCTCCCATGGTATGCCTGGCATGTTAGAAGGTTTCCATGCAAAGACATCATGATTGGCGCATAGAAAGTTGGCAAGCTCGCATTCCTATTTGGTCGAGAGCTTGGCCCTGATCCACACTGTATTGGTTGGGTCAGTGGGATCAATCCCCACTGCCTTAGTTTCCTCGATTAGGCAGAAGGCAGTCAAGGAGGTTGGCTTGTTGTAGTCTGGGACTGTCGGAGTTGATGAATTTCTGAGCTGAGGGAGCTCGGCTGAGTTGATGATAGCAGTGGTGAGCTCGTAATGCCCACGGTCGTATGTGTAGGTGTGCGAAAAGGTGCTACCCACAGTGATGACGCTGTTCGGTCCTAGCATCTTGAACTTGAGGTAGGTATAGTTGGGGATCACCATGAACTTGGCGTAGCATGGCTGCCCCAAGATGGCGTGGTAGGACCCTCGAAAGTCCACCACCTCGAAGGTGAGTACCTCCGAGCGAAAGTTGGCTCAGTCATCAAATGTGATGGGTAGGTTGATCTGCCCAAGAGGGTATGCCTGTGTCCCTAGGATCACACCATGGAAGGGAGAGCTTACTGGATGGAGCTTCGACTGAGGGATGCACATCACATCGAGGGTGTCGACGTAGAGAATGTTGATGCCGCTGCCTCCATCCATCAGCACCTTGGTGAGGCACTTCTTACAAACAATGGGGTCAACGATGAGCGGGTAGCAACCCAGTCTAGCGACATGGGAAGGATGGTTCCTCTGATCAAAAGTGATCGGAGATTCTAACTAGCTAAGGAAAGAGGGGATGTCCGTTTCGGCGACACATGCCTCTCTATAGCGCACTTTGTGCTGGCGCTTGGAGTAGATGGCATTGGATCCCTCAAAGATCATGAGGCATTCCTTGGGATCATGAAAGCCATCCCCATCCTTACCCACCGTGCCTCCTTTCTTGGCCGTTGCCTCCTTGCCCTTTCCTTCTTTTGGTCAGCTGGCCTATCGCAGAAAGTGCTTGAGGAGTTCGTAGTCCTTGTACAGGTGCTTGATGGGGGTAGGCATGATTGGTGCATGGGCTCTCCATGAGCTTGTTAAAGTGGTCGGGCTGGCCCTGCTAGGGCTGCTTGCTGGCACGATCAGGCATGGTGACCAAAGCAGAGTTGGCTGATCGGCGTCGATCCTTCTTGTTCTTTTTGCCCCTTTGCGTGGAGGGGCCCTCATCTTGATCCTTGCGCTTGGCCTTGCCCTTGTCCTAGACTCCACTAAAGACCGCTCCGACTGCCTTCTCATTAGAGGCGTGGTTCATGGCAACGTCGAGCAGGTCGCAGGTGGTACGGGGCTTTAGACAGTCGAGCTTGTGGATCAAGGACTCACAGGTTGTCCTAGAGAGGAACGCGCTGATGATGTCTGTGTCAACAACATTAGGAAGGGAGTTGCATTATTTTAAGAACCTATGGATGTAATCCCACAGGAACTCATTGGGCTCCTGTTGGCAGCTCTTGAGGTCTCAGGAATTCTCAGGATGGACATACATCCCCTAGAAGTTCCCGATGAAGATCCTCTTGAGATCCACCCAGTTGCGCATGTTGTCAGGCAAGAGGAATTCAAGCCATGCTCGAACATGCTCCCCCACGCAGATGGAGAGGTATTGAATGATGAAGTGGTCATCATCCATTCCTTTGGCTCGATAGGCAAGCTAGAAGTCTTCGAGCCGAATTTGTTTCCCAAGTGTATTTCGCAATGTCGGTAGGTGGTCGAAAGCGTTGTGGGAACGATGCCTTCTAGATGCGATAGCCAAAGGCCCATGGTCCTAGGCTATCCGGGCTGGGTCTCTAGTCGTCTCATTGGTGACCATGCCTGGGTTGTGTTTCCCCGCTCCCCTCGATGGTCCAACCGGGGCCCATGCCGCCTGCTCTCACCGCCCCATGATGGACGTCATCATCATGTCGGGCTTCACATTGATTGTTGATGATGCTACAAGCATCTCGGTTTGGCCTGAGTCGTTCATGCATAGGTGGTCGGTGTGGAGCAGGCATCAGGTCAGGCTATGGTGTAGCTACGGCCTCATGTTCCACGCCCGGTGACCGTAGTGGTGAGTGGATGGAGCGATTTGACTAGTGTGCCCCCATTCCCCTGGAGGGAAAGAGGCCACGAGCCGGTGTCATGACGTAGAGCTCTCCACCTGTTGAATGGCGATGGTCTCCACTAGCACTCAAAGGTTTCGATGGATCGCCTACTCCTGGGGTCGGTAGGCTCTAGAAGGCCACGCAGAAGCATCGCCGCAGTGGCGATGTTCTGGCTAGCCTGAGTGAACTATGGGGATCATTTCCTCCATCTAGGATGTTGCGCTAGACCTAATGAGCATGACCCCGGACACCACTCACTAGGTTATGCACGTGTGGCGCAGCGTGCTATGCCGAGCGCATCAAAGCTGGTGGCGGCTGGCTCTGCCGCCTTTGTCGTAACTCTTCATCGTCCTCCTACGCACGAGCAAGGGCCTCCACACAAGGGTCCAGAGGGTATGAGTCTATAGAGACTCTGATACCACTAGCAGCTATCCTAGAGCGTCTGCTATAGCGCACTCCTAGGACAGAGGGTGGTTAGGTGCCACAACATCGTTGATGCTGGAGCCATCGTTTTCAACCTCATCATCGACGAGGTCATGGAAAGAGGTGGGAGCATAGCCCACCATCCCCATGAATTTGGATGTGAGAGGGGGTGGCATCAGCATCTTTTAGAGTCCCCATGCGTACGCGTGAGCAGGGGACACGAAGCTATATGGGAACCAGTCGCATGGCGGTTATGGTGGGGACAACGAGATCCCTCCAGAGAGTCAGTGGAAAATATTAAATAACGAGTAAGGAACAATATGTATGTTACTCATATTGGGGTTTGAGCCTAGCATGGGCTTGGAGCATAGCATAGGTGTCTCATTGTTGTGGTCATTGGTCGGCCTAGAGCCGACGGAGGGTGCTTCTCCTCCGACGGGCACCAGGACAAGTGCCTCCTCATAGAGGCGAAGCACACCAAGCTGGTTAGCGACAAAGTCCAGGCTTCTGAAGAGGAAGGTCTGGAATGGCTCGAAGACGGGAGGAACCCACATCCCAACAGGTGGGAGCATGGGAAACTCCAGTGAGCCAAAGCGAATCTTATCACTTGGGCCCATCATGCCAAAGATGGCAGAAAGGTGGGTCATCCGATGACCAAAAGCATGAACGTACGGCATCCTACTCATGGACGGCGCCAACTGTCGGTGCGAAAAGTGACCAACAAGTAAATATTTGTAGTTTTGCCATGCGTTGTGATCGGATGTGGCCTAGCACTCAATGACACAGAGTTTATACTAGTTCAGGCTACATACCCTATGTCCAGTTCTAGTCAGTCGGTATCAGTGTTTCAAACAAACACCGGCTAGTAAATTTATAATTGATGCGCGTTAGGCCCGGATGGTGCGCTAAAGGACACAAGGTTTATACTGGTTTGGGCTAAATGTCCCTACCTCCAGTCTGTTGTTGTTTGTATTATTAGCACCAAAAAAGGTTCATAGTAGGGGGTACAAACGATCGAGAGAGGGACTGGTCCTAAGTCTCTGATGGAATGATCAAAAAGGTAGCCAAGAGCTTAGTCGCTGCTCAGTTGTGTATGAAGTGTCGTGTGTGTTCAACTTATACGTCAAGCATCGGTCCCCCTTGTTGGAGGAAGCACCTCCCCTTTTATAGATGAAGGGGACGGCTTTACAAATGAGAGGGAAAGGGTGCGTATGCTACCGAGCCTTGTTGTCCACGTCTACCAAGCCTTGTCGCCCATATCGGCAGATACCAGATAATGGTAGGCGCCTACAACACTATCAATGCCACTGTAGAATGTCAGGATGGCTGCAGAGTACTGCTCCATGCAGGGTATGGTCTCTGGTACAGTGGTTTTGACTTATGAGCCTTGCCCTACCTTTCTCCGCATGCCTTTTGGTTCCTACGAGCCCCGTTTGAAGGAACGTGGGGTTGGAGTTAGAAGTAGCGCTTTAGGCAAGGCCTTCTGATTGGATAGAGTGTCTAGAGGCCAAAGTGAGTGGTCCGATTAGGGTGGTGGGCCTAGGGGGTCATTGAGCGGGCGCCATTCCTTTTGGACCATGGTGTGGAGATAGTACATCCATTACTATAGATGGCGCGAGTCTCTTCCTAGACCATAGTAGTTGTCGCATGCCTGTGTCGGGTTCTGTGTTTGAGGGCTAAAGGTGGCGCCTACAACACTATTTGGACTCTGTAATGGCGGAATGGCCTAAAGCGCCCATCCCATTGTATCCTGATGGTACCTTCTTGGAGGCATGTAGGACATGGTCCTTGGTATGGTGGTTGACTCAAATGTCATGTGGTACCCTCTACTCATCCTCATGAAGGCGCAGGGCATACTTGTTGGGTGAGGCGGAGTTTGCCCTCAGCCATCGGTGAGGCAGAGCCCACCCTTGGATGTCGAGCAAGGCAGAGCCAGCCCTCGAGGGTTGGGCGAGGTGGAGCCAGCCCTTAGGGGTCGGGCAAGGCGGAGCCAATCTTCCGTCGTTTGGGCAAGAAGCGTAGTAGCGCTCTTGTCTGACCGGAAGCACCATCGTTCGATGTTTACTAGTTCCACCTCATTGGGTACCCCGGTATTAGGCCCCTGACAGTAGCCCCGAGCCCCCGGGTGATTTGGGCAGAATCGCCCGAGGGGTATTTTGATTTGCCAGAGGGTGCGCGTGAGCGCACCCGATGGGTGTAGCCCCCAAGCCCCCGGGTGATTTGGATAGAATCACCCGGGGGGTGCTTTGGACCCTTCACGGGCAAGGTTATGAGGTTTGGTTATGTCAACCAGAAAGCTTTAAGGGAACCCTAGTGTCCCGTTCATGGGGATTTTGTCCAGGGTCAGCCTAGCCGGAGGCTCGACTTTGGATCAAGGCCCTACTAACGCTCGTGTACCTAGGTTTCGGTTGCTTACAAGCCCATCCTCTGTTGGGTTGGTCGTTGAGATCGCCAGGCCAATCCCTAGAGGCGTTCCAGGCCCAGGTGGGCCAGAGAAGAAGCATTCTAACCCATATCTCCTCTGTGGGAAAGGAATCGAGTCCGCCTAGGAAGGCGAACCGTCCAGTGCGGTTTTAGTGGGAAAGGATAGGGATCACGGGCGCATATCCCGTGAGGTGATGTGGCGGTGCGCGTGGCAGGCCTAGAGATTGAGGCAGACGGTTGCACTTCTTGCATCTGTCACCACTATAAAACCATGGGGTCCACCCCTAGGGTTCTGTACTTTGCCTTTTCGCCTTCGCATCGCCAACCTCCGTCGTCAATCGCCAGAGCCTCCGACACGTGCACTGCTCCCACCATTAAACTCACTGCTGCCTTCTTCCCTATGCTGCTCCTGCCATCGCAATGGACCCAGGGTACAATTCCAATATCTCCCCTCAGCACTTAGAGGGCCTCATCCATCAAGGCCTCCTTCGCCCGTTGACCGCCGTCGAGGAGTGGTGGCTGCCCTATGAAGAGGAGGAACCACAGTCGCCCGAAGGGTACGTCGTGTCTTTCGCCCACTTCCATGAGTGGGGATTCGCCATGCCCACCCATCAGTTCCTTGCGGCGTTCGTTGCCCTATGCGAGGGGTTCTTGGGGATCAGTCCTCATTTTGACCTATGGTGGTATCTCTTCGCTGTTAATCTTCTAAAGAGGTGGGCTAGGAAGCAAGAGCTGCACGCGCCAGTGGGGTGCGCTGGCATCCACCTCTGCAGCAACTGGGCAGGAGCGTACCCGCTAATGCGTCTGTCCACCTCAAACAAGGGGTGGCATTCACAATGGTTCTATGTTAAGAATGACGCCACCGCCCCCTTGCCCGTTTTCACCGGGCGCTACATCGTGGAGACCCCGGGGTCGTGGGGGTGGGGTGTCATGGGCAAGGAGAAGAAGCACCTTAACAACCTTCTTGCCGCCCTCCGAACTCTAAAGGAGAGGGACGTGAAGGGAACGGGGATTATCGGCGCCTACCATGCAAGGAGGGTTGCACCGCTGATGGAGCGTGCGCTTCCCCTATATCAGATGGTGCCTGGGGCATCGTTCAAAGGGACGGTGCTTTCCGATGAAGTGCTCCCTCCCTCTAAGGTGGCGCAGCACATCAAAGAGGCGATGGAACCCACAAAGGACTCGGTTGGCACCATCCTTGACTTCGTGTATCCGGTGCCGGGGCATCCCCCAATGCAATCAGAACCGGGGTTTGTTGAATTCGTAAGTTTCCTTTCCCCTTGCCTTTCTTTTCATTTGAATTTCTGGCCTCCTAATGCTAACCTCGAGATAGCGGGACCAGCCGGGGGACTGTTCTTCAAAGATAGCCTGGCTCCGCTGCCAAAGGACCCAACCCGAACAGTAGCAAACCACGCCATGGCCGGTTGGGACAGAGGACGAGGGAGCTCATGAAGAAAAAGGCGATATAGAGGCAGCAAGCTCGAGATCAAGGAGAGGAGACTGGTACTAAAGATGATGACGATGATGGTGAGGTAGCCACCGACATGGATTGGGACGTCTTGGAGGATGAGGATACACTGACAAGTGCCCGCCCGTCCATGCAGGGCCCTTCCCATTCCACATGGAGGGAAGCGAGTCCATGAGGTTGGCCGAGGTGGGCTGAACCTCTAGCCCATCCTCAAGGCTGGCAGGAGCCAGAGAGTCTGCCGCTTCGCGTGGGGTGCCAGCGGAGGATCGGTGGGTGGGAGGAGGTGAAGCTGCCACTGCCCCCGAGGTGCTGATGGAGGGAGGCAGCTACATTGCCGCACCCCACGAGATGACAGAGGTGAGTGGTGTTGCTGCCCTACCCAAGGTATTGACAGAGAGGGACGACTCCATTGTTGCGCCCTTGGAGATAAGGGAGTCGAGCTCCCCTACTCGGGAGCGGGGGCAGGCTCGAAATAGGCCCACCCAGATGAGTCGGGGGGGGTCTAGGGGTTTGTCCCCAAAACATTCCCGCCGCCCAAAGGCGCTAGAGTAAACCACTGATTCCCCTGTTTTCCCTTCTTTTCATTTTCCTGCCTTGACCTTACACCCTTCACCTTCGTGTAGATTCTTACAGATGGGCCGCTCTCTGGGGCTGGCGCCCAAGAAGAGCCTTGCCCTCTAGGCATGATGGACCGTGTTACCTGACGTTGCCCCTATTTCGGGCAGGAGCGGCGCTGATGCCATGGCCTTATTGGCCGATGCGGCGGTGCCCACGCCCTCGGTGGTTGCCGAGCAAGCGGCATCTTCCATGGTGGGCGCGACCCCACCAGTTGGGAGTCCGGTATTGCTGGCGGATGTGGTCGTGACCATGCCTAGCCCGGAGCTACCGGACGTAGCCATGCTAGCGTCCGAGGGGCCAGCATAGTCCATGCCTCTGGTGGCTCAAACGACGGCGTTCGGTGCGGGCTAGACGGAGAGGGATCTGGCCAGATAGTCCCCAACCCCGACGAGCCAGGTGCATCCAGATGCAGTCGCAATGGTGTCCATGGGGGCAATGCAATCCATGCCACCGGAGACCCAGGCGGTGGTGCCCACGACCGCAGCAAGCCCGGTAGGGCCGGACGTCGCCATGGCGGCGCCCGAGGGAGCAGCGTAATCCGCGCCACCGGCAGCCTAGGCCGTAGCGCCCGAGGTGGGCCAAATGGAGGAGGACATGGTTGGAGGGTCTTTGGGTGTTGTGACAGTGGTGGGGAGGACCAGAAGGGAGCCGCCTTTGGCCCTGTTATCGGGAGGCAACCGCTCCCCCACGTGGGGCGAGCCGCCGCTCTAGTGGATGGCCGCTCAGGACCCAATGTTAGTTCTTTTTTCACTTGATGACGCTACCGAGAGCTTGGAGTGGGAAAATCTTGATGTTCGGTTCTCAGCTGTGATGGGTGCCCTAAGGGTGGCCAGTGGTGCCTTGCACAAAATTCTCATTCCCTCTAGCCGGGTATCTATTTGATCTTCTCCCTTGTTTTCTTCTTTCTTCACGCATTTATGTGTTTTCATGTTTTTAGATACCGGTCTTCTTTTTAGAGTATTGTTGCTCGTAGCCAGAACAAGTCTTGGTTCCTTCATGAGCAAAAGGCAGAATGGGACCGCCTCACCAAGGAGGCCCAGTTGCGAGGAGATGTGGGAGCGTAGCTAGCTACTGCCTAGCAACGGGAGGCTGAGGTGCGTTAGGACATGGAGGAGATCCATGGGATGTTTGAGGACCTATCGGCGAAGATGAAGCTGGATAGGGAGGAGGCCGCCAGGATCCAAAAGGAGCGGGACGAGCTTCTCCAGAAGGACGCTGTGGCCAGTGAGCATGCTATTGAGCTCCTAGCAGAGCTAGAGACAGAGCAGGACCTCAAGCTAAAGGCTAAGGAGAGGTCCATGGCGTTGTAGCAGAGGGCAGACCAGGACGCCAAGGTGATCGCCTGGTTGCGCAGGGAGCGGGACGAGCTACGTCGGACTGAGGAAAGACTTCACTCAGAGCATGGCACAGTTCATGAGGATCATGACCAGGCCATCCAAGAGCACGATGAGGAGCGTCGGGTGGTTGAGTCCCTCTGGGCAGATCTTGGAGCCATGGTGAAGCGAAGGTTGGACGCCGAGGACGTCGCTATTAGGCTGGACAAGGAGCTTACTAAAGTGCAAGGGATCCTTTAGACCAAAAGCGACAAGCACGACCTTCTGCAAGCCGCTATCGAGGTGGTCATCGATGACCTAGGGGTGGCACAACCAGAGGGAACCAGCTCGCTCGTGACTCGTGCTGCGGGTATCACGACGCGGGTAGGGCAACTTGAGGAGGACGCCTTTCACACCGGGATCACCTAGGCCTTTGCTGTTGACCATTCTCATTATGATCAGGAGATCAAATTGGAGGTAATGAGCCAAGGCTTCGCACCGATCTATGAAGATGCTGAGCTAGACGAGATGGAGAAGGCGGTGGCTCCCCTTGCACGCAACCTGGCGAACAGGCTAAAAGAAGAGGTTCTCCCTTCCTGGAAGTAGTTAGTTGAATAAGTTTGATAAACACCTATCTATAACATGTGAACAAGTGTTAGTATTTTTGTGTCCAAAAACAGATTCGTGGCTTTTGTTTCGCAATTTGGTTTTGTTTGTTTGGTCTTACCTTTTTCCCTTTTTGCGATGAAAAGAGAATTACCCGATCAACCCTTCCGTTCGTTAAGCCCGTAGGGACCGAGGTGCTTAGGGGAACTTTTGATTTGTGCTAGTGAGCAAAATTACCATAGTCGTATGGGCATAGGCCTTTTGTAGTCTTACCAATCTATTCCCCTGAACTTTGCCGCCAGTCTTGGTGCGAGGAAGAGGTCTATTGTAAACACTTTTTCGAAAAAGGAAAGGAGGTACCCGTACCTTTATCAGCCCTTGGTGAGATCCGATCCCTTGTGGTTGCTAGGGTCGGATCTTACTGGAGACCAAAGCGAGGCAAGCGAACTTACGTTTTGTATTCGCACGTTCCCCTTACCTAGGATTTCGGCGATTGCTGCATGACCGTACGTTTGGTCTTATTGCTGGTTCGGCCTTCCTCGAGCCCCTATGTGTGGTGGGGATTTGGTCAAGGGCCGGCTAGTTTTATGACTATTGCCCCGTCAGTGGTTTTTTGCAACTGGAGTGGTTAAGGCAATGTTACTTGCCGGGATGGCTCGAGTGACATGCTTCATGAGCTTGCTAACGGGGATGTTCGAGTGGAATTTGATCCCAATGCTTTGCGACAGAGTTGGCAAAGCCTTTAGGTGGTATTCTATTGCTCCTTGCCCCACCTTCCAACAGATTCCCCCTCAATGGGGTTTCTATGGGCTTGGCTAGGGGCTGGATTGAACTAGAAGGTTGAGATGACCCTACCCGCCTTAATGCGGGTTGGGCAGACGCCGCCGAGGCTCATCTACATTTTCTCCCTTGGCTGTTGTTCGACGTGGGGTGGCTCCAGACCCTTCGTGGGTTAGCCTCCGAACCTCGGCCTCTCGGTCTGGCTCGAGCCCCCGAGCCCTTTAGGGTCTAATGGGGGTCAGCCGTGTTTTAGCGCGTTACCCCATCCTCAGTTTCCACAATCAGAGGGGCTAAGTTGACGACACTTGCCTCGATGGCACGAGTGTTGTGCTCAATGAGCTCGCTATCGGGTATGTTCATGTGAAATCTGGGTCCATCATTCGCTGACGGGATCGGTAGAGACCTCATGTGGCATTTCACTACTTCTTAACCTGCCTCCCGGCAGATGCTTGAGCCGTTCGATAGGCTTAGGTGGCCCGTTGGGTTCTTCTCGATAGAGATTCTGTGGGTTTGGCTCGAGGTTAGAATCGAATGAGAAAGGACAAGATGTCCCTATCCGCTTCTGAGCGGGGTCGGGCAAGGCTGTTGGGACTCGTCTCTGTTTTTCTCCCATAGCTCTATTTGACACAAGGCGGCCTCGAGCCCTTCGCGGGCCGGCCTTCGAACCTCACTCGGTCACCGCACATATTGAATGAGGCGGCTACCGCCTCGTGACATGACACGAAGCATTGAGATGCAGAGATTTGCATATGCAATGCTTGGATGTATGGTTTTTAATGTATTACTTAATTGAAATGAAAGTGGGGTTTGGTAACGTTACCTTGGTGATACGAGCGATGTGAAGCTCCAACCAGATGTGTCCGTGCGGGGTTTGGACCCGATGTTTGCGATGAGGTTGGCGTAACCAGCATAACAGTCGGTATTTTTTGTTCTTGTTCCTCGGCGGTAATTCGAGCCGTCCGATTGATTTAGTCGACCTGACATCCTCTCCTTAAAGGAGATTCTATAGGTGGACCCCTCCAAACCCTTCTCGGGAAGGCAGGAGCCAAGGCTTGCGGTGCGAGGAGCTGTGAGTTCGATTTATGCTGGTGAACATAAAACACCATAGCCGTCGAGGCGTAAGGTCCGGCGGTTTGTCCAGTTGTATTCAAAGTTTTATACCCACATGCTGTGCTTCCAATTTTTAAACGTAAGGAGGGGTTGGGTGAAGGGGGTGTCTAAACAAATAGACACCCTCGGTAGCCCCCGAGCAATGTCCGTGCCTCTGCTGTTGCCGGGGTCAGAGGTTCGGTAAAGAAATTAACACTATAAGTAAGTAAACAGAGGTGCTTATCTTTCTATGGTCATTCGTTTGTTGTTTTGCCTAGGCCACCCGATCGACCAAGGTGGCCCGTCGGACTCCCCCTGGAGGGGGGTTCCATTGTTGGGTCGTTCCATGGTCCTGCCTGGGGAAGTGGAGAGTTGCATGCATGTGAGCATGCCCCGGTTCTTGCGCCCGGGGCACATTAGTGACGAGCCATGCCCAGATGATGTTCTGTCTGACCAAGCAATGTCTCATTGACCAGAGCGTGCCCCTCTAGCTCTGTTGCATCCCCTAAGATTTTTGTCAGCATTGATTTTGCATCTACATTGAATAGGGGAAGGCAGAGAGTTTTTTGTCCCAACCTTTCGCCTTTCCTTAGCTGCTGAGCCCCATCCTTAAATAGCGGGTGGGGGGAAGAGGAATTCTCATCCCACCTCCTCGCTAGCCTCTAAGCTGCCACCTCTTCTCCTTCCTTTCCACCGAATGCATCAGTTCCTAAGTAAGAGAGGGTAAAGCCAGGGAGAGAAAAAACTCATAGATCCGCTTGTGAATCTGGAGCATGATGTCGAGCTAGAGGTCATCCAATGTAGACGAGATGGTGTGGGTTGCCTATGCTGAGGAGGGGTCGCTGCTACCGAAGGAGGGGGAGCGCTGGAGGGCGCCGAATGTCCTTGACTTTGCCATCGTTCGTTGCGGCCTTCCTTTAGCAGGAGACGTTTCCTGCCCCGATGCCGTTGTTGGGGTTGTGGCTGATGACGATGCATAGTCCCTGGATGCCCTGGCGGAGGTGCCGCTATCGAGGTTGCGGCTGATGATGATGGCGTAGTCCCTAGATGCCCTGGTAGAGGCACCGCTGTCATGGTTGCAGCTGATGACGATGGCGTAGTCCCGGGATGCCCTGGCGGAGGGACACCGCAGTTACTGGCATGGTGCTCGATGTTGCAGATGTCAGCGCCTTCGAGGATCCTATGAAGCGGTAGGACATCGCCGATGGAGAGCATGGTGCGGCAGCCATAGTAGATGAACTGGCCTGTGTACATGGCCAAACGTTGCTGATGGAGAGCGTGGCGCGGCGGCCGTAGTAGTACTCATAGCAGAGCTAGGTAGAGACTATAATTGAATAAGTTTGTGGGGGAGCCTCTGAGTGAACAGTCCTTTTGTAAAGAAATCACTTTGTGAGTGGTGAATTTGTGCAAAGAATGAACAAATTTTTATCTTTTGTTATGACAAATAGTTTTTCAGCTTCCTCTTTTTATAGAAGAGGTTTTGATGCTCTCTGACCCTTCTCAAGGCTCAAATTGCAAAAAACTAGGAGTGCGGGTGAATTAATTCTGATTAGGCTGGTGAGCAAGGAGGTCGTAGCCACTAGGGCATGGGTTTCCTGTAGTCCTACCAGTTGTACTTAGAGTTTGCTCCCGAAATCCTAGCCCTTAGGACTTGTTATGGGAAGAGTGGAAAACCTAGAGAATGTTTGCAAAGGTAACACAGGAAGTGTTTGCAAGATAAACATACTTGTATCATTTGTATCAGCCCCCGAGTGAGGTCTGATCCCTCGCAGTTTGTAGGGATCGGATGTCACTAAAGATCGGGGATTTGTAAAGACAAGAACTGATAAGAAGAAGTATGCATTAATTTAAGGGTAAAAACGACATAGCTTCTCGATGTTCCAGGTGTTGGAGAAGACCTCGCCATTGATGGTTTTCAACTTGTAGGCGCCTAGGCGGAGTACTTCCATGACGACGTATGGCCCCTCTGAGGGTGGGGAGAGTTTGTGGCGGTCCTTGTTACTCTGCACAAGGTAGAGGACAAGGTCCCCGACGTTGAAGGCTTGGTTCCGTACCCGTCGGCTATGGTACCATTGTAATGCCTATTGGTACTTGGCCGAATAGAGGAGGGCAATATTGCGGGCTTCGTCTAGCTGGTCCATGGCATCTTGGTGGGATGCTTCGGCCTCCTATTCGTCGTATGCTCTGATTCTTGGTGCTCCATAGTCAAGGTCTATCGGGAGAACGGCCTCGGAACCATAGACTATGAAGAAAGGTGTGTAGCCAGTGGCCTAGCTAGGAGTTGTCCTTAGGCTCCAGTGCACTGCCAAGAGCTCGGTGAGCCAGCACGCGCCAAACTTGTTCAAACAGTTAAAGATCCTAGGCTTAAGGCTCGGCAGGAGGATGCCATTTGCGCGCTCGACCTACCCATTTGTCCGGGGGTGCGCAATGGCCACCTAATCAATCTGGATGTGTTGTTCATCGCAGAATCGAATGAATTTCCTGTTGGTGAACTATGTGCCATTGTCTGTGATGATGGAGTTTGGTACTCCAAAGCGATGGATGATGTCGAGGAAGAATAGTACAGCTTGCTCGGATTTGATCACGGAGATCGGTCGAGCTTCGATCCATTTCATAAACTTGTCTATGGTGATAAGGAGGTGGGTGAAGCCCTCGGGCGCCTTTTTGAGTGGCCCAACCAGGTCGAGCCCTTAGACCATAAAGGGCCACGTGATGGGGATCATCTAGAGTGCCTAGGCCAGGAGGTGAGTCTACCGAGCATAGTACTAACACCCTTCGTAGGTGCGTATGATTTGCTCGGCATCGGTTACTACAGCGAGCCAGTAGAAGCCCTATCGGAATGCATTTCCAACCAAGGTCCTTGGTGTGGCATGGTGACCACAGACCCCATCATGGATGTCGCTCAACAAAAGTCTTCCCTATTCACTGGGGATGCAGAGCTGCAGGATCCTGGTGTGGCTCCGTCTGTAGAGTTCACCTTCTACAAGGATGAAGGATTTGGCGCAACGTGCGAGCCTCCGTCTTGTTCGTTGGCAGTGTGTCGCGAAGGAGGTAGTCAAGGTAGGGCATTCTCTAGTCGTCTAGAGGGTCAGGCTTTGCAGCCAGATCCTCTTCAAGCTCCATGACCTCGGGGTTGAACAGAATAGTCGGCGGGTCAGCCTTCGTGGCTAGATCAGACAGGCCATCCTTAGCTTGATCCGACCCTTCGTAGCGCACAGAGGGTTTGTGTTGGTCACTGGCGAAGACGCTCATTGGCACCGGCTCTCGACCGGATGCCGCCTTCACGAGTGTGTCGGCCGCCTCATTGAGGTGCCTCGAGACGTGATTAAGTTTGAGGCCATCGAACTTGTCCTCCAGCCATCGGACTTCTTGGTAGTATGCAGCCATCTTGGCGTCATGGCAGCTAGACTCCTTCATGACTTAGTTAACAACCAACTGAGAGTCACCCCGAATGTCGAGGCATCGGATGCCTAGCTCAATGGCGATGCGTAGGCCATTAACGAGTGCCTCATATTCGGCCACATTATTTGATGAGGGAAAATGGAGCCAAACCATATACCTCATGCGGACCCCGAGGGGTGATACGAAGACCAGTCCCACGCCAATGCCCTTCTTCATCAGCGACCTGTCGAAATACATCATCCAGCACTCTTGATCGACGACCGCCGGTGGCATCTGGACCTCGGTCCACTCTGTGATGAAGTCAGCCAGCACCTAGGACTTGATCGCCGTTCGAGGGGCATACCCGATGCCTTGATCCATCAGCTCGAGAGCCCATTTTGCGGTTCTTCCTGTGGTGTCTTAGCTATGGATGACCTCACCGAGGGGGAATGACATCACCACTGTCATAGGGTGTGACTCGAAGTAATGGCGTAGCTTTCTTTTTGTGATGAGGATGGCATATAGGAGCTTCTAGATTTGGGAGTAGCGGGTTTTAGAGTCGGATAGTACCTCGCTGATGAAGTACATCGGGCGCTAGATCTTGAGGGCGTGCCCCTCTTCTTCCCGTTCTACTACTAGGGTAGCGCTAACCACTTGCAAGGTGGCCGCTATGTATAGCAAGAGGGATTCTCTATCGCTTGGAGGGACTAGGACTAGGGGTTTTGTTAGAAGTAGCTTGACCATGTCAAGCGCCTCCTGGGCCTTGGCTATCCATTCGAAGCGGTCGGCTTTCTTCAGGAGTCGATAAAGGGGGAGTCCTCATTCACTGAGGCATGAGATGAATTAGCTAAGGGTGGCGAGGCACCCTATGACCCGTTGAACCCCCTTTATGTTTTGGATCGGACCCATCCTTGTGATGGCTGAGATTTTCTCTGAGTTGGCTTCAATGCCACGCTCGGAGACGATGAAGCCGAGCAGCATGCCCCTCGGGACCCCAAAAACACATTTCTCGGGATTGAGTTTGATGCAATTTGCCCATAGTTTCGCAAAGGTTTGTTCAAGATCGACGACAAGGTGGTCAGCCCATTTGGACTTAACTACGATGTCATCAATATAGACCTCAATGGTTCACCCGATGAGGTCCCCAAAGCAATTGAGCATACAGTGCTGGTAAGTGGCCCTAGCGTTTTTTAGACCGAATGGCATTGAGACGTAGCAGAATGGTCCAAAGGGCGTGATAAAAGACGTCGCGAGTTGGTCGGACTCTTTCATCATGATTTGGTGGTAGCCAGAGTACGCGTCAAGGAAGCAAAGGGTTTCGCACCCTGAGGTGGAATCAACTATTTGATCTATATATGGTAAAGGAAATAGGTCCTTTGGGTAGGCCTTGTTGAGACCTATGTAGTTGATACACATCCTCTATTACCTGCTCTTTTTTTTGTACAAGAACAGGATTCGCTAACCACTCTGGGTGGTGCACTCCCCTGATGAATCCGGTGGCAAGCAGTTTTGCTATCTCTTCACCGATGGCCCTGTGCATTTCCTCGTCGAAGCGGTGCAGGTGTTGCTTCACCGACTTGGAGCCTGGGTGGATTTTCAAGGTGTGCTCGGCGACTTCCCTTAGGATGCCTGGCATATTGGAGGGTTTCCACGCAAAGATGTCTTTATTGTCGTGGAGGAAGTTGACGAGCATGCTTTCCTATTCGGAGGAGAGCGCGGTACCTATGCATACCGTTTTACCCTCGAAGCTGCTGGGGTCTATGAGGACCTCTTTGGAGCCCTCTACGATTCAAACGACCCGGATGATTTCTTTGTGTCGGGTGCTTCTTCGATGACCTCCTCCCTAAGGGCAGTGAGTTCCCCGAAGGCAACGATTGTTGTGGCATGGCCGTAGCACTCGACTTCGCACTTGTAAGCCCACTAGAAGGAGGTGCCAATGATGATGACCCCATGCAGGCCTGGCATCTTCAGCTTGAGGTATGTGTAGTTGGGGACGGCCATGAACTTCACGTAGCATGGTCATCCCAAGATGGCGTGGAAAGTTTCAGGGAACCCTACCACATCAAAGGTGAGGGTCTCAGTCCTATAGTTGGACTGATCCCCATAGGTAATGAGCAGATCGATCTGTCCGAGTGGCGTGGCCTGCTTTCTGGGGATGACGCCATGGAAAGGCGCTCGGATTGGGCGGAGGTGCGTTCGGTCGACGCCCATTATGTCGAGCGTCTTTGCGTACATGATGTTGAGGCCGCTGCCTCTGTCCATCAGAACTTTGGTGAGGTGCTTGGGGCTGATGATTGGGTCAACGACAAGCGGATACCTTCCCGGATGCGGGATGGCGTTCGGATGGTCGATCTGATCGAAGGTTATGGTGGACTCCGACCACTGAAGGAAGAGAGGTGTGGCCGGCTGAGCCATGTAGACTTGGTGACGTGTGACCTTCTGACGACATTTGGAGTCATAGGCCGTTGAGCCTCCAAAGATCATGAGCCAGCCATCTGGCATTGGAAAGCCGTCATCTTTCTCCTTAGCGTCGTCAGTAGTCGGGGCAGGTTCCTTCCCCTGCTCCCCCTTGTTGGCGCTTTCGGCCAAGAACTTCCGCACGAGGCCGCAATCCTTGAGTGGATGCTTTATGGGGAAGGCGTGGTTCAGGCATGGCCCCTCGAGCATTTTCTCAAAGTGGTTCGGAGCGCCCTCCATGGGCTTCCGACCACCCTTGCGGTCAGCGGTAGCCACGAGTGGGTCCTCATGCCGTTGCTTCTTGTATTTCCTTTTGGCGGAATGGTTGGAGGTGCCTTCGTTGGCACCCTTGTCCCGCCTTGCCTTGCTGTTGGAACGGTTGAAGATTGCTCCGACCGCCTCTTCTCCTGAGGCATGGCTGGTGGCGATGTCTAGGAGCTCCTTGGTGGTCCATTGGCCCTTGCATCCTAGCTTGTGGACCAAAGACTCGTAGGTCGTCCCGGACAGGAAGGCTCCTATCACGTCGGCATTGGCGATGTTAGGGAGCTCGTTGCACTATCAGGAGAAGCATCGGATGTACTCACAGAGGGTTTTGCCGGCCTTCTAGCAATAGTTCTTGAGGTCCTAGGGGTTTCTAGGACATTTGTACATGCCCTGGAAGTTCCCCACAAAGATCTCCCTTAAGTCCGCCCAACCCTAGATGGCGTCGGACGGAAGGTGCTCCAACCATGCTCGTGTCGAATCGGCAAGGAATAGTAGAAGGTTGTGGATAATGAAATTGTCATTACTCGCACCACTGGCTTGATAGGCAAGTCGATAGTCTTCAAGCCAAAGTCTAGGGTTTGTTTCCCTAGAGTACTTAGGGATGTTGGTAGGTGGTCGATACCTTGGTGGAAACACGACATTGAGGATATGACGGCCGAAGGCCTGAGGGCCTGGCAGGCCAGGGCTCGGGCTCCGGTCTTCGCCACTGTCATAGCATCCATCGCATCAAGGATGATAGCCACAGTGGGCCCCTTCCCTCAGGTCGCTGTGGACATGTCTGCTGGCATTGAGGGTGCTGCGTGCGTCGCGGTTGTGGCCGAGACGTTGATGCATCGGGATTGCAGCGCGTTGCCCGTCGCCTTGCGGTGCTTGGTGGACCAACGCATCCCTGGTAGGATGCATCGAGGGAGTGCATTGGCTTGCATTGGGCTCATGTCACCGAGACATCGAGCTCTCTGCCTACTGTGTAGCCGCACGCTCAAGTAGTGTGCGAATCTCACAGTGGACCCGACGATCCTCGGGCGTCGCGGCCTCTGGAAGGCCATGAAGTAGGGCTGTCGTGGCGGTGATGTTCTAGCTCACACGAGCAAAGCGAGGAAGGGTTTCATCATTGGTGATGATCCTTTGGTTCACGTCGCGGGCCACGACGCGTGCGTGCCCTCCATCTCCACGGCGTCTGATCTCCTCATCGATCTTCTTATATTCCCAAACAAGCTACTATCTGGTTTTGTCTATTTCTCATTTTTGGGCTTCCAGCTGCTCCACTCCTATGTGAGGTGGGGCTGCTGCTCCCCCTTTGGCTCCATCATCGAGGTTGCCTGCCGGGGTGACCTCCTCCTCAGAGGCGCTTTTGACATGCCCTCGGATGTTTCTGCCATGAAGCATTCCTAGGAGGGATGATGGCTCCCCCTACTAGAGTCAGAACCAGAGTCCAACCCTGGGCCCTCCGCGAGGAGGCCATGGAGGGATTCTATAACGCTTTCGATCATCCCCACAAACTCGCTGTACGTAGGAAACGTGATCACGCGCTGGGCCACAAGGTGGCTTACGATTGCCGCGGTGTTGCAGAGGACCGAATGGAAACGTCATCGAGGTGGGCCATGTGGAGCGTTCTAGAGAGAGGGTGATGTGGCGTGGGGCCTCCCTAGACAGCTGAGGTCCAAGGGAGACGCCCGGCTGGCCCTTAAGCCTCCGGTAGCTAAAGTTGGCGAATGGGGGAGACTGGACGGCCACGTGGGCCAGCGCCAACTCTCCTCCCAGTGTGACAATGAAGTCTAGGTCACCAAAATACACGTGTGCGCCCAAGACCTAGCTGATTGCGTGGTTAGCCATCTGAGGCCTGATCTAGAACGCGCAAAGGCCCCTACCTGTGCGCCAACTGTCAGTGTTTCGAATAAACACCGGCTAGTAAATTTATAATTGATGCGCGTTAGGCCCGGATGGTGCGCTAAAGGACACAAGGTTTATACTGGTTCAGGCTGAATGTCCCTACGTCCAGTCTGTTGCTGTTTGTGTTATTAGCACCGAAAAAAGGTTTGTAGCAGGGGGTACAAACGATCAAGAGAGGGACTGGTCCCAAGTCTCTGATGGAATGATCAAAAGGTTGCCAAGAACTTAGTCGCTGCTCAGTTGTGTATGAAGTGTCATGTGTGTTCAACTTATACATCAAGCGTCGATCCCCATTGTTGGAGGAAGCACCTCCCCTTTTATAGATGAAGGGGATGGCTTTACAAATGAGAGGGAAAGGGTGCGTATGCTACCGAGCCTTGTTGACCACGTCTACCAAGCCTTGTCGCCCATACCAGCGGATACCAAATAATGGTAGGCGCCTACAACATTGTCGATGCCACTGTAGAATGTCAGGATGGCTGCAGAGTACTGCTCCATGTAGGGTATGGTCTCTGGTACAGTGGTTTTGACTTATGAGCCTTGTCCTGCCTTTCTTTGCACGCCTTCTGGTTCCTATGAGCCTCGTTCAAAGGAACGCGGGGTCGGAGTCAGAAGTAGCGCTTTAGGCAAGGCCTTCCAATCGGATAGGGCGTCTAGAGGCCGAAGCGAGTGCTCCAATCAGGGTGGTGGGCCCAGGGGGGTCATCGAGCGGGCGGCTGTTCCTTTCGGACCATGGCGTGGAGATAGTACATCCATTACTATAGAGGGCGCGAGTCTCTTCCCTGGACCATAGTGGTTGTCGTATGCCTATGTTGGGTTCCATGTCTGAGGGCTAAAGGCGGCGGCCTACAACACTATTTGGACTCTACAATAGCGGAATGGCCTAAAGTGCCCATCCCATCGTATCCTGATGGTACCTTCCTGGAGGCGTGCAGGACATGGTCCTTGGTATGGTGGTTGACTCGAATGTCATGTCATACCCTGTGCTCATCCTCATGAAGGCATAGGGCGTACTTGTTGGGTGAGGCGAAGTCTGCCCTCGGCCATCGGGCGAGGCGGATCCCACCCTCAGATGTCGGGCAAGACAGAGCCAGCCCCCGGGGGTCGGGCGAGGCGGAGCCAGCCCTCGGGGTCGGGCGAGGCGGAGCCAATCTTCTGTCGTTTGGGCAAGAAGCATAGGAGCACTCTTGTCTGACCGGAAGCACCATCGTTCGATGTTTATTAGTTCCACCCTCATTGGGTACCCCGATATTTGGCCCCCGACAGTCGATGACTTATTCCTAAGCCCAAGTGCTCGGAACTTTGCTGTGGGGTTACAAATGAGAGGGAATAGAAATGGGGTGTGTCGGTGTTTTTGGAACCGGGGTCCCTCGACCAATGAGTGAATTTGTGCTGCGTGCCCCTAATCCTGGATGGTGATGCAAAGAGACACAAGGTTTATACTGGTTCAGGCAATCGAGGCCTACGTCCAGTCTGAGAGATCGATCTTATGTCCTTGCACCAGAGTGCTCGGTGTAGGGGGGTTACAAGCTAGTGTGAGAGAGGGAGCTAGCCCCAGGTCTCGGCGAGGGTGGTGCGGGCTGCTTGAGGCGTTGTTCTCAAGCAGCGTAGAAGTGTGTAGTTCTATCGGCGTGTTCGTCTCCCCCCTTCTAAGAGGCCCAAGTCCTCTCCTTTTATAGTTGAAGGGAGGACGAGGGCCGTACATGCATCACTATGTGACATCATGCCAATAGGAGTGGCGTGTCCGAACCCTGTGGCCCGTTCCGGTGGCGGCGTGGCCGTAGGAGCGATCCGTCCTTGGAATACTAGAGCGGCGTGGTTGTCTCATCAGGTCCTGTGCGTCGTGGGAGCCCTAGGAATGTCTCAGAGCGGACGTGGCGGCGAATGTGCAAGCCCCGGTGGTCAGATTGTGCACGAGGCTGAGGCCTGGTCAGTGCCGAGGCTTGTACTGTGGTGGGGGGTCTCGACAGGCACGAACCCCGAGATTGCTGAGGCCCTGATGTACAGTGCCGAGGCCTTGAGCGGGCGGCGGGTCGTGGGTGCAGCGTTAGGACACAGTGGCCGGTAACCCCCATCGTACTCTGTCCCAGGCGCTGATCGTGGACACAGTGCTGGGACATAGTTGCCGGTAACCCCCGCCGTGCCCTGTCCCAGCCGGTATGGCGCTGATGCGACTTCGGGTCGCATCGGCCATTCTGTTGACGTTGAGCCACTGTCTGGCTGAGATTGCAGGAGTGGTTGAAGGTATTAATGAGACGTGACGCGCTGTCGGAGGGTCGACCGAGGCGGGGGGTGATGGACCACGACAAGCCGGCCTCGAGCGACACAGAGAATGAGGCCTCGCGCGAGATGGAGATCAGGCTCCTTGCCGAGGCCTCGCGCTGATACGGAGAACGCGCTTCCTACCGAGGCCTTCCGTGGAGCCTCGGGTGGGGCGGAGACGGCGTTCCTTGCCGAGGCCTTCCCTGGGGAGCCTCGCGCGAAGCGGAGTTGGCGTCAGGATGCTGAACCTTCTGCTCTATAATGGGGTGGCGTGTCCGAGCCCTATAGCCGGCCAATGTTGTGGTATGGTCGATGGAGTGGCCCGTCCTTTCGTGCAGAAGTGACGCGCCGGTTCTACTTGATCTTGTGCGTCGTGGGGCTCCAGTACCGCTTGATGCAGACATGGCGGGCGACGGGCTTGGTCATCGTGCGATGACGTCGTAGGGATTTTGGCTCTGCAGATGCCGAGGCTGAGCCATCGTGGGGGCTCGGCGAACATGGATCCTCAGGCTACCGAGCCCTTGAAGCAAACTGCTGAGGCCTGGAGGGAATTATTGGTCCTGGTACTGATTCCGAGGTCACAGTATCCCAGACATGGCTCCCACGCTGCGTTGTTCTCAGAGCAGGAGTTTGGCAGCATAGTGAGCATGGGCGTCAACCATGTGCATAGTGGTTTAGCACAGTGGCGGGTAACCTCTGCACAGTCCTGTCTCCTATCCCATTGGCCATTCCGCTGTACATGCCGAGCATGCGGCCGTGTCAGGGGCAGCAGTTGGCTGAGTTAATGCGACACGACGTTTTGTCAGAGGGACGGGTGAAGGAAGGGCAGCGGAGTGCTGCCGAGCCCGCCTTGCGGAGACGGAGGGTCAGCGGCCTGGCCGAGGCCTGCGATAGAGGGGGTTGGCCGAGGCCCTTGGTGGGGGATCGCCCGAGGTCAGCGGTGAGGGGCCTCGAGCGAGTCGGATAATCGGCTAAGGCCAGCAGTGTTTAGCTGGTTTCAACTTTTACGAAATCTAAGCAGTCGTTTTTGGTTCTCGCTTAGGGTACCCCTTCTCTTGGTATCCGACAGTAGCCCCTGAGGCTTGGGGGAGTGGAGGCACTCCCCCTGAGGTTCTGACGAGAATGGCTCTTGATAGTTTCCGTTGGGATGGTGTTTTGTTCCGAGGTTTCGGTGGGTGCGCGCGAGTGCAACCCGTCGGGTGTAGCCCCCGAGGCCCTAGAGGAGTGATTTCACTTCTTCAGGGGCTTTTTTCTCTTTCGAGTGAGGGGTTTTCATTGTGTTTGCCGGGGCCCGTGGGCACGAGTTCGGATCACAGGGCCTCGACGATGCTGCGGAAAGAGCCCCTTAGCCTCTGCCTGGAGCAAGAGGGCCGTCAGGGGTTCCCCCGGCTTTTGTATGAGCCCTCGTGCTTCCTTTTCGCTCAGAAGGATGGGGTGGAAAGATGCCATGCTACCCTCGGTGGGCCGCGAAGCGACGGCAATTTCCGGTGAGCTGTTATCGGGTAAGTCCGAGTGGAGGCCCGTTACCCCGTTCGCTGGGGGTCGGCTAGCGGTCTGGAGACACGGTCCAAGAGTACCGGCGGGTTTCTCTAGTGGGTGCCGAGGCCGTTCGCTGGGCCTCGGAGGCTCGGTGCCTCCTACGGTGGGGATCCCATTCGGAGACCTCCCTGTCGGTCTCAGACATGACACAGGGCGCACTCGTATAGGCTCGCCCGTAGTCGTCCCTAACTCTTTTGCCCCTGGGGCAGCTTGTCGAAACCCCTGGGGGCCCAGCCTTTTGAACCCTAGACCGTAACGGGCTCGGGTCTCGCTTGTCTTTATCTTGGGTGGCAGGAAGAGCCCTCGAGCCTCCGCACGGAAGCGAGAGGGTGGTCAGGGGTCCTCCCGACTTTTGTCCGTCCCCCGCATGTCCTTTTCGCTCGGACGGGGGGGTGTTTGCCGAGCCCACTTGTGTGCGAGCCTGAGCCGCTGGGTCTCGGCAAAGTTGCAGGAGGAGCCCTCGAGTCTCTCGCACAGAGCGAGGAGAGCGGTCAGAGGTCCTCATGGCTTTTGGTTCGCCCCTCGCGCATGAGGGTCTGTCCGCCGAGCCCCCCTCGGGTGAGAGCCTAGGTCGCGGGGTTCTCGGTTGTCTTTTGCAGAAGGAGCTCCCTAGCCTCTGCACGGAGGCAAGAGGGCCGTCAGGAGATCTTCTGGCTTTTTGATACGACCCTCGCGCTTCCTTTTTGCTCGGAAGGAGGGTTTGTTTTGCCGAGCCCCCTCGTGTGCGAGCCCAAGTCGCTGGGCCTCGGCAATGGTTTGCAGGAAGAGTCCCTTAGCCTCTGCGTGGAGCAAAGAGGGCCGTCGGGATTCTCCTGACTTTTTATTTGACCCTCGCGCTTCCTTTTCGCTCGGAAGAGGGGGTGGTGGAACATGCGCGCTAACCTCGGTGGGGCGAGCGACGGCATTTCCGTGAGCTGTTATCAGGTAAGTCTGAGTGGAGGCCCATACCCCGTTCGCTAGGGGTCGGCTAGCGGTCTGAGAGGCGCTCCAAGAGTACCGGAGGGTTTCTCTAGTGGGTGTTGAGGCCGTTCGCTGGGCCTTGGTGGCTCGTTGCCTCCCTACGTGGGATCCCATTCGGAGACCTCCCTACCAGTCTCGGACACGACATAGGGCGTCCCAAGCGTTCGCTTGCTTGGGCCTCGGCCTCGTATAGGCTCGCCCGTAGTTGCCCCTGACTCTGTTGCCCTGGGGCGGCTGTCGAAACCCTAAGGGCCCAGCCTTCGAACCCTGGACTGTTAGCGGCTCGGTGCCCAGTTCCTTGCCTAAAAGGAATCGGGGGGGTTATTTCTCTCCCTACGGTTAATAACGGCAGGCGCGTCTTTTTGAGGGGCTTTTTTTAGGGAAGGCGAAACGGCGCCTGCTGCTGCTGTGGTCGGACGCGACGTGGCGTCAGCCGACGGGACGTACCTACACGCGCAATTAATTGAGGAGGGAGTGGGCGCGTGGGCGTAAGACCAGATCTGGACACCGCGCCGGATTTTTTGGGGAACTTCCCGATTTCGTCGCCCGTGGTTTTGTCTCGTCCCTGCATAAATCGCAAAGAGCCTCGCCCTCCCCCTTCTTACCTTTTCCGCATCGCTTTCGCTGCCGCTGTGCTGGTGCTGAGAGCGTAGAGCGCCGGGAGGAGAAGGGCGAGAGCAAGAGGTGAAGAAAGAGAGAGAGAGATTACCGCCGTACAGTGACCTCCACCGCGCAATGGCTGGGTGTCCCACATCCTCCCGGTGGATCCCTGGGATGCGGTTCTGACGTCACCAGGAGAAGCTGCAGTCGCTCTGGAGGCTGGTCTTCTTCGCCCGATCACCGACCCTGACGAGCCGGGTGGATTGCTCCGGTACAGTCGGAGCCGAGGCCGCGTTGACGGCTATGTGGTGAGCTTCGTCGTCTTCCACGAGCGAGGCCTCGGGTCACGGTGGATAAGTTCATGCGGGCACTCCCGCCACTACTATGGCGTGGAGCTTCACAAATTTTCAGCCCCAACTCCATCGCGCAGCGGCCATCTTCGTCGCCCGTCTGTGAGGGGTACTTGGGGATTGCTCCCCACGGGAGTTGTGGCTCACTTGTTCCGAGCGACGTTCACCCCCAAGCCGGTGGGGAACGAGGGGGGCTCAGAAGGTGCAGAGGCCAGCGGCTGCACCCTTCACGTTGCAACAAGACCGCAGTCCTCTACATCCCGCCAGCTGTCATCGTCCAACCCGTCGTTGTACAACGGCTGGTTTTCTACCTCCGCAATGACAACGGAGGACTTCCTCCTTATACCGGGCGGGTTGTAGAGATCAACCAGAGAAGTGGGATACGGCGTCATCAAGGTTGATCACTAGGCTGGAGCCGCTCTTGCAGGCCTTGGGGAAGCTGCGTGACCGTGGCCTTTCGCGGCCGGTGGCATGGCGGCCTTTCACCGCCGGAGGGTGTTGCGCTGAGGCCAGCGGCGGCGGCTGTTCGAGATGACCCCGAGCGACCATTGCCGGTATCAAGATGTCTGCCTTCGCCCTTACCGAGACAGACCCTACGTCGGGTGAGAGAGGCGTAGACGGAAGCCGAAGATCGACGATTTGATGCCGGTCCCAATGCGCCCATCGCGGGGGAACATTTCACTGGTGGAGTTGGATGTTGCCGACGCTTTCGCGCCTTCTTGTTTTCTGCCTTTTTTTTCTGTTGTCTTACTTTGTCATTCTCGCAGGGGATAAGGACGTGCGAGACTCCCCCACCCCTTCCCGAAGACGCCCCGGCTGCGAGCCGGAACAGGGCGCGCGCCGAGAGGAGAAGAAAAGAAAGATGCCAAGAGGCAAAGCGCACGAAGGAGCTCCTCGCACGTGAAAAGTTGGACGCCCGTCGCCGGCGTCAGAAGCTCGACGGTCCTCCCATTGGAGCCGTCTCCCTCGCCGTCGGTGTCGGATTCTTCGGGCTGGCGGTGAGGGCGAGGTGGGGAAAACGGCCTGCCGAACACCCCCGACATTAGGGAGATGTTCCCGCGGGCGCCGGCAAGGAGCCTGACGCTCCTAGGAGGAGGAGGTGTCCCGGGGCCGGTGTGGCCCATCCCGGGCTGAGGCGACACGCTCGAGGCGCGGGGTGTCGGAGAGCGTGCCGTCAGCCCGATGGGTTCAACGGTGGAGGGAGGCGAGCGACGGTGGGGGCGACCCCGTCGTCTCCGCGAAGGTCGAGAGGTGCCGGGGTCCGGCGGAGGCCAGCTGGCACCGATGGACCACCGAGGCCACGCTGCTGCCACACCTCCGCCGTTGCAGAGGATGCTGGCGGTGTCGAAGCGGTTGCATCCCCGTTTGCGGTAGTGTCTTTTCTGGTGGAGTCCGTAGTACTTCTGTTTGCCCCTTGCGCATGCTGACCTTGGAGTATCTTTGCTTCTAGCCAGAAGCATCTGGTGGAAGATCCTGCCTTGGCGCCTCGTAAGGCGCTCAAGGTGAACGTTAGCTCCTCCGCCCATCAGGCACGGAGGCACAGGCTGGCGTGCACGTGGCGCGGCGTCGGGCGGGGCTGTTTTGGAGGAGGCGGCTGCCTAGAAGAGGGTGCTGATCGGCGGCCGCGGAGCGAGTGGAGGAGGAGGGCCCATGCCTCGCGATGTCGTGAGTCTTGGGGCGAAGGAGGCTGGGGCGTCCACCATTGCCGAGGCCATTGAGGGTGAGGCCGGAGCCCCAAGACCTCCGAAGTCAGGGTGCGTGGACACCGGGGCCACCGAGGTAAGAGGCAGAGGCCAGAGCCCCTGGATCCTCGAGGCCGAGGCGATGGAGGGGGGACGGCATTTTTTGGCGCCACCCCCTGGTTCAACAATCTCGCTATGATCCTTCCCAGGAAGGAGGCTGCGAATGTCGAGGCGGCCAGTACCCGGCGAGCAGCCAGTCCACAGATCCCGCCGAGGGGAGTTCGGCCCTTGCCTGGCTACGGCCCTAGCCCCATGGGTGGAACTTCCCGCGTGTTTTCTGGTTGGAACTGGGCTGATCCCGAGGGGGCCTGTTTTTCGCCCTTAAGATACCTCGCAGAGGGGGGGTGGTGGGATA